>NW_027514663.1:2480000-2782500 GCF_048772815.1 Callospermophilus lateralis | reverse complement strand
TTTTCACTTAGATTCCTGTTGAGTGCTCCACTTTTAGGCCTATCTTCTTCTGCATGTCTTCCAATGTACTCATTCAAAAATTCTACCTCATCTGGTCATTTATCAGGTCAGAGTCATCTTCCAAATCTCCATTAACTTAGTTTGGTCTAAACTCTTTAGAAGAGCTTCATTGTTCTCTTAAAAATTCTATCTGCACCTCCCTTTAGACAACTTCTATCATCATATTCCCAGCCATCTAATGGAGCTGGGCCGCTGCACAAGGAAGGAAGGAGAGAACAGTGGAGATCTAGGCAAGCAAGTATCCTGGGCTGCTACCCCAAGAGCTATTTTCTGGGATATCAGGCTCTGAGTGGTACCTGAGTGATACTCTCAGCTTGTCAAGGCAGTCACTATGCACTGCCACTTATATGGAGGGATTCTGTTTTGTCATTGTCACTTACTTCCTCTAATACATTGCAGCTGCAGCAGCCTTTAGCTACCCCTGGAGTAACATTGGCAGTGTATCCCTTCAAGTGTAATTCCTTTAAATAGCTTCCATTCTATAGCCTTTCCATGAAAATTTTTAATGATAAATAATGATGATGCCAACAATAAAAAATAACACCTAAAACTTATTGAATATTTACTTCTACTCCAGATGGTACATCTAATTTTGTCCTTAGAAAGATCATACTGGAGTACTGTTGTTCCCTCTTCAGATGTAGAAACTCAGGTTCACAGAGGTTGTTACTTTTATAAAGACATACTGTTATTAATGAACATGTCTCTTATTAAAATCTGGTTGTACCAGGCCATATAAGCTCACTCTGAGTGTTCTACCATTACTCTACACTGACTTTCTATATATAGGTGCCTTTACAATGGGACAATGCAAGCAATGTCCTTCAATGACTAAAAAAAGGGCAATAAATCTAAAGCAATGAATGATGGAGCACACACAAAAAAAACAGCTTGGGTAGACAACAGAGTGGAGAGAGGAAGATGGGATGTTTGTTAATGGAAGGAAATTTGCTATTTCAGAATGCACCGATCTCTTAATGGATTTGTACTCAGCATTAGGAAAAATAGAAGAAGCCGTGAAAATTTATTATGTCTGTCTATGTCTGTACTATGTGCAATGCACTGCTAGAGAAGTGAGGCATAATAATGATAACGATGACGTTTTACAAAGTACTTTCCAATGCATTATCACATTAAATTTCAATTAGATTAGGTAATACACTCAAAAGTTTTGCTTTGATTTCATATAATGCTGATGAGCCATGTGTCATATGTTAATAACCTGGATAATATTCCAGGCATTCAGCAGACATAATACCACTGCATCTAAGAGTGAATATTCCTAAAGCCATTTTGAGCTAGAATTTTTCACCTTAAAATCAATTACATGCATCATGGATGAATAATAAGTAGATTGAGCACATCTCCGACTCTTCAATAAGTGTTTAATGTTCAAAATAGTCAGAAGAAGAAGCATGTTCAGAAATTCTAATACAACTTTGGGCCATGAACCATGATCTGTGCTTGTTGGAACTAGCTGTCTTTGTGAATGATAACACTACAGAGCCATGCTCATAAAAAACAAAATGTGCAAAGAAAGAAAGACTACTCTGGGAGAAAGCAGGCATTTGCCACTCTGTGTAAGCAATTTTAGGCAGCTCATAATGTGATAATTTAATATCTGGAGATATAATTTCTATGTGATAAAAGTCATTTCTTTAGTTGTCTGTGTGTAAGAATGACAAAAATACAGATAAAGAGACAGAGACAGAGGGCTAGAGGGATGCTTTTGTATGTGCATGCAACTAGAAAGACAGGCAGTTAAGATTTATTTGGTAAGTGTGAAAGTATTAATATTTTACTGTATAATGTGGATTAGAAGTAATAAGTAGAAAAATCATGTAATAGAAATGCAAGTAAAATTAAGGTCCATTGGTTCAAATACATAGAATACATATTTCTATTCAAATAAACAACAAATTTATTCATATTCATTGGCAGCTGATATAATCTTGCTATTTTTATTTGAAGCATTCATATTTTTATATTAACGTCATCAGTTTTCATGCCCTAGCAAAATCCTCCATTAAATTGATCCTCCAGACCTTCCATCACAAATTCTCAAGTGTGTGGATAAGTCACCACTTGGTATTATGTCATGGTTTTTGTATTTCAGTAAGTTATGCAGCATCTGGCCCAGGTTAAAGGCACACAGTTATTGTACCTTAACAAGTTTTTCAGTATAATTTCATAGTATCTGCTGCATCGGTGGAAATAAACATCTCGCTTCCTTCTAACTCTTTCCCATTTAATAATTTCACTCTCCTCAGTCCTTTGGGGGTGAGGGGGAAGAAAACTTGATTTGTACCTTGTGAGCACAAAGGGAAGTATAAAATGGGTCACCACTGTAGGAAAATTTACATTTTTATTGTTTTTCTGTGCTAATTTCTCATGTGTTTAGTAATCCTAGGGGATGTATTGAATACTATTAACATGCAAAGAATATGTAATGGACAAAGTGCTATGTGATATTATTTAACATTTAAAAATTTCCATTTTCTCCTTGTGCTGACTTCTATATTTTGCTAAGTAAACTATATACAGTTGTAACATGTATTTTCAAACTAAGATAAACTGTAGAGAGATTGTGGGCAAAGAAATACCTTCTTAGGCATGTTAAATGTTCACTGAAAAAAATGTCACTAATAAGATTGTGCATAGTGGTTCCTATTAAATAATGAGATACTGCACATTGTTATTAAGCATATAAGAACCGGGTTGGCACTACACTTGCAAGCCAAATCTTATCCATTGTCTATTTTTATAAATAAGAGTGTTTATTTTACTTTATTTATTTTTGGTTTTGGTATGTTTTGTTTTGTAATCCAACCATGCACATTCTTTATTGTATTGCCTGTGGATGTTTTCTGCTCCAATGGAAAAGTGTAGTAGTTGTTACAGAGAGATCATATGGCCCCAAGGCCCAAGACATTTTCTCTGGTACTTCACAAACATCCATGTAAATCAATATAAAGGTAGATCTGTTTTCAAGTACAAATAATTCTGAATAAAAGGATTAATCTCAAACATCTAGTGTGTACCTACTATGTACAAGGCACAATTAGATTAAAGTATATTCATTAATAACGTTCAGTCCTCATCTTATGAAGTAGACACTTTTATTATCCTTTTTTATAGAAGAAACTGATGGACAGAAAACTTGAGTGCCGAAGTTCACTCAGTTAGTAAAAATACAGCTAGGATTTGAATAGAAATAATCTGCTTTTAGACAGAATAATGTATTTGTATATTTTATATTCAACTTGAGTATTTAAAAACAAGTGAGTGTTTGGAATGGCAATATAGAATATTGAATGTAGAATACATTCAATATAGAAAAATTCAATAATTTTATGCTGATATTTATGAAGAATCTTTCCTTGGGAGGAAAGCAAAAGTGATTTAAGAGATTTTACCATATTTTTAGCTGTTTGATCATAAATTTTTAAATTAAAAATCTCTGAAATAATGCCTTAAATATAAAAATAAAACATACTTTCTAAGAACAAGTTAATGTCAAGAATAAATAATAGGAAGGGAAGACTATCACCTAAAATACTAAAATGAACAGAATTCCTCCAAAATATTAGTGTTACAGACTGAATTCTGAACATAATCTACTTCAATGTGCTCAGGATGCTGAGAGTTCCTAACAAAATATTTACATGCTTAGTCCTAACAGAAACTGATATCATTTAAAAATTGACATTGGCAGCATATAAGTTCTACACCCATAATTAATTTTTTAAAATATTCCCTTTTGCTTCCTTATCTGGGTTGGCAATTTCAACTAATGGCATGACTATAGGCTTTTTTCTTTTACAACATCTTCAGCAAATGACTATCTCTTCAAAAGTTTCTGCAGGCCGTTTTCCTACTTTCATACGCACACAAAGAAAGGTAGAAAGAAAGAAAAAGAAAGAAAGAAACAGACTCTAAAATTAGCTCTCAGAAGATCAGCATGCTGTTTTATTTTTGTTGGTGTTTCTTTGATTCTTTTCTGAAAAACAAAAACAAAAAATTCTTTCTGTTTATGACTTTAGAAGATGTGTTCTTTGTTATCTGTACCCTCATGATGAATATGAACGTTATTAACATAATAGTAAATTTAGGATATTAAACATAAGGTAGCAGAAATAAAAGGAAAAGAAGGAGGTAAAGAAAATAACAATTGTTTGACTGGATTTAAGATTGAATATGAAGGAAGGAATAATTTTTGAAAGCTTTAAAATAGAGAATGAGTCCTGAAGTTGTTTGTAGATGCAATGAAGATTAGAAATAGTGCATTTTTTTTTTTTTGGTGACTCAATACCAAACTTTAAATATTCTACTTTTTACTTGGGCAGAGAGAGTGACAACATTTAACATCTCTTAATCACTACTTTTTACTTATACACCAAACAAAAACCATGCCTATTGTGCGAAAATCCCAATGCTATCTTAGGATCAATTGCAAAATGGGAAAATAGGAGAGAATGATTCAATACATGTAGATACTTTAGGGTGTGTGTTTTTTTGTATTTTTATGTAGAAAATGAAAACTGAAGAGAATCTTATAAAAGTAAATTTGATAATGAAATTAGGAAAAACAATTATTCTCAGTAATGCTTTTTTGGACATGTGGAAAAACTTAGGTGAGGATCTTGAATGGACCAGGATAAGATATGGAGCCTGTCAGGAGGGACCTAAAGCCATCTTGCTAACAATGAGTTAACAGAGTTCAAAAAACAGTCATCTGTGATGAAGCAGCCATGATCCACTCTTAATCAGAGATGGGGTTAACTTTAGAGTAGGCTAAAACCCTTAGATTATAGGGAAAGGGTATGCATAGAGACAAAATACCTGGATTCAATGTGTTCTCATCGTAAATCTAACTGTTAAGGAGTAGAAAGTAATAGAAGTAGATTCTTCTGAAATACCTCTTCCATTAGAGATTGAAACAGCCATTTATAGAGGTATGAAATCTCAATGGAGCTGTACTGTTTTATCTGTGAAGGAGTAGCCTCTCTCTCAGTTTCTCTCTCTTTTTCACACACACACACACACTGCAATAAACAACCTATAGTCGTTCCACTCAATATATATTGGAAAGTAAATCCATTAGGGACAAAGTTCACAGTAATTAAGACTAACATTTTTTTTTCCAATTTGTTTCCAGGCCACTGGCTTCTTGGAAAAGGACTCTTACTAACCTAATATTTTCTCATTTTTAATTTCTTCAGTGACTTTAATTACTTTCTCTCAGGCCTATCAAATTATTATTTCATTTCAAAAGAAAAACAAGAGAAATGAGCTTGTTTGCTTAAGGCCTTCACCAAGACTTTGCAGCTGGAGCTATTCCTAACAAGAATATCACTAGTCATTAAAGCAAACCTGGAACTGCCTCTTCTTAGTTCCACACATTTTAGTGCCACCCTCTTCTGCAACTCTAAAATTAACTCCTGTTTGATATTTTGATGCATATCTCTTGTTTCTTTTTACCTCTTGATTTATGATAGAACTTTTGAAGTTGTATTCAAGTATGTTGTGTGCCCGGCTACATCTCTATTAAGAGGCATGTTTTCTTTGTTCCAGAAAAAAAAAAAAAGAAGAAGAAGACTTTTTCATTGTTCTGTTTGTAAATCATTAATCACAAGCATTGCACATCCAGATTATGATTTCATTAAAAATGAAAAAAAAATGAAATTCTCATTTGTTTCTCTGCGTTTAGATTTTACAAAATTATCTTGAAATTATTAAATGGTAATAATCATGAGAATATTTTTTTTTAGTTTTGCCTTTATAGTATTTTTGTTTTTGCCATGCTGGGGACTTAAACCAGGATCTTGCACATGGTAAGAAAGCAATGAGTCACATCCCCAGCCCTTTCTTTTTTCTTCTTTTCTTAAAATTTTTCTTTAAAATTTTATTTTGAGATAGAGTTGCCCAGGCTGGCCTTGAACTTGATGTCCTCCTGCCTTAGCTTTCTGAATAGCTGAATTAGTCATACACCACCACCCTGGCTCATCATAATGTTTTTACTTCTTAAAAGGTATTACTTTCTAATAAAATTTCATTTATGTATAGTCATTTCTCCAAACTCTCTTTATATGTAAATATTATAGATATGTATATATATTTTGAGGGGTATACAATGTGACTTTTTCATATACATGTATATTGAGAAAGACTACCAGAACTATGATAATTAACATGTACATCACTTCACATATATAATTTTTCTTTTGTGTGTGTGTGTGTGGCAACAACACTTAAGATCTACTCTCATAGTAAATTTCAAGTATAAAATACAACATTAATAACTATAATCACAGTAGTCATATGTATTTTAGCTCCTCAGGACTTAGTCATCTTACAATTGAATAGCAATTCTGTATCTTCTCCATTCTGTATCTTGAGGATGAGATTATGCAATATGTAGTTTTCCATATTTCATTTATTACACTTTGCATAAATTCCTCTAGAGTCATCAAGTTGGTTTAAAATGCAGGATTTCCTTCTTTTTTTTTTTTTTTAGGCCTTAGCAATATTCCATCACGTAAATTTTGAAATATGTGATTAGATGAGATTTACCAATCATATGCATCTGTTCACAGACACTTAGGTTCTTTCCAGATCTTGACTATTGTGAATAATGCTACTGTGAACATAAGAGTGTATAAATTCATAGGAAGTAGCGATTTAATTTATTTTAGGTATGTATCCAAAAAAGGAGTTCAATGGATCATGATAGTTCAACTTCTAACTTTAGGACCTTCTCTACTGTTTGATATAACTGCTCTACCGATTGAACTCCCATCCACAGTGTACCAAGTCTACTTTTCTTCACATTCTGACAAACCCTCAGTTTTTGATGTTTTGATAGTGAGCTGTTTGCTCTGCCTATGACTTCCAGTGTTATGTTAAATAGAATTGGCTACAGTGCCATCCTTAGAAAGGTGGAAATAAAGTCTTCAATTCCAGAAACTCATGCCCACCTTAGAGATATTCTTAACATTATTATGTCCTTCTCTCGCTTTGGTAGTAGTGTAAAGCTCATAAAATAAGTTTGGAAGTGTTCCCCCATCTAAAATATAGATGAGTTTAAGAAAAATCGAAATTAATTCTGTCATGAGACGTTCATGGGCTGTGTGTGTGAACTATTGCGCATAGTAGCCAAATGAGGGGAGAGGCCTGGCATTGCTGGCTCCCTATGAGGTAGTGATCGCTTGATGCAGAAGCGCCTCCCCCTCTAGCCCTGCCTAAGATCCCACATAGCACCTGAGATGGATGTGAGTTGCCAGGATGCCAATCAATCTGCTGACCACAAGACAACATGAAGACTCCACCCTTGAAATCTTACCCTGACTCTGATGTCCCCAGGTATAAAATAAAGGAAAGGAAGGCTCATACTCTCTTTTCCAGTGCTCTTTACAGTGTGGAAGCTGACCCTTAAGGTCACAGAGCCATCCTGCCCTCGGTTTAAAAAGCACTTTATGTGTTGCATGATTCTTCCCTGCTTTCTTAGTTTGATGTTGCTGCCAGCTCTCTTAAACCCAGTTCCTCTTATCTGCATGGGTCGTGGGCAAGATAATTCTTCTTTATTTTTTTAATGTTTTTTTTAAATAAATGACAGCAGAATGCATTACAATTCTTATTACACATATACAGCATGATTTTTCATCTCTGGTTGTATATAAAGTATGTTGATACCAATTTGTGTCTTTATACATGTTCTTTGAATTATTATGTCCATTCATTCCACCATCCTTGGTAATCCCCAGCCACCTCCCTTTCCCTCTCACCCCTCTGCCCTATCTAGAATTCATATATTCATCCCATGCTCCTCCTCCCTACCCTACTATAAGTCAGCCTCCTTATATCAGAAAAAACATTCGGCATTTGATTTTTTTGTGGATTGGCTAACTTTACTTAGCATTATCTTCTCCAATGCCATCTATTTACCTGAAAATGCCAGTATTTTGTTCTCTTTTATTGCTGAATAAATATGCCATTGTGTATAAATGCAACAAAACGAAATTAAACCCCTATCTCTCACCATGCACAAAACTCAACTGAAAGTGGATCAAGAACCTCGGAATTAAACCAGAGACTCTCTAAAAGGCCCTAATGTTCATCATGTGGGATTAGGCCCTCAACTTCCTTAATTAGACTCCTATAGCACAAGAATTAAAAACAAGAATCAATAAATGGGATGGAATCAAACTAAAAAGTTTCTTCTCAGCAAAAGAAACAATCTGTGAAGTGAACAGAGAGCCTACATCCTGGGAGCAAATTTTTACCCTTCACACATCAGATAGAGCACCAATCTCTAGGATATGTAAAGAACTCAAAAAGCTAAGCTCCACAAAAACAAATAACCCAATCAACAAATGGGCCAAGGATCTGAACAGATACTTCTCAGAAGAGGATATACAATCAATCAACAAATATATGAAAAAATGTTCATCATCTCTATCAATTAGAGAAATGCAAATCAAAAGCTACTCTAAGATATCATCTCACTCCAGTCAGAATGGCAGCTATTACGAAGACAAACAACAATAAGTGTTGGCGAGGTACACTCGCACGTTGCTGGTGGGACTGCAAATTGGTGTAGGCAATATGGAAAGCAGTATGGAGATTCCTTGGAAATCTGGAAATGGAACCACCATTTGACCCAGATATCCCTCTTCTTGGTCTATACCCAAGGACATAAAAACAGCACACTACAGGGACACAGCCACATCAATGTTTATAGCAGCACAATTCACAATAGTTAAACTATGGAGCCAACCTAGATGCCCTTCAGTGGATGAATGGATAATTCTTCTTTAAATGTTTGGGAGAGTTCACTAGTGAAGCCACCTGGTCCAGGGCTTTCTTTTATCTTTGGGGAGGGAGATTGATTTAGTCCCCTTAATTTCTACTGATCTGTTCAGATTTTTTATTTTCATGGTTCATTCTTGTTAGTACATTTTTATGAATTTATCCATTTCTTCTAGGTTGTCTAATTGCTCATAATAGTTGTATATTCCTGTGTATTTCTAACTTACCAGTTGTATTTTTAACTTTTTAATATCTGATTATTTATTTGCATCTTCTCTTTTTATTTTTAAATTAGCCTAGATAATGCTTTGTAAATTTTATCTTTTCAAAAAACTCAGCTTTATTCATCTTTTCTAAAGCTTTCATAGTTCGAATTTTATTTATTTCTGTTCTCATCTTGGCTTTTTCCATTATTCTGCTACATTTATTGTTGGTTATTATTTCCTAGTTCAGTAGTTTACTTGAGATTTTTTTTTCCCTTAATGTTGGTGTTTCTCACTACTAACCTTTCTCTAAGAATTGCTTTTTGCTGCATCCCTTAAGTTTTAAAATATTTTATTTCCATTTTAGTTTGTAAGGTATTTTTAATTTTCATTTTCATTTCTTCTTTGACTCATTGTTTTTTTTTCAGTAGTGAATAATTCAATTTACACATAGTGGTACATTTTTCATTGTTCCACTTGTTATTATTTTCTAGCTACATACTGTTGTGATTAGAAGAGATACTTGATATAATTTTCATCTCTTCAATTGTTAAACCTGATTGACAACCTAACATACAATCAACTGTGTATTTGATAAAAATGTGCTCTTCTGCTGTTAGGTGAATACTCTGCATATATTTGTAAGACTCCTTTGGTCTAAAGAGTAGTTGATATCCAAAGTTTCCTTATTGATTTTTTTTTTTCGGTCTGGATGATGTATTCATTGTTGAAATCAGGTTATTGAAGTTTTCTACTATTATTCTGTAGATGCTGTTTTTTTTTCCTTTCAGATCCATTAATATTTGCTTTGTATATCTGTATATCTTAATATTAGATGCAATATATTTACAAATGTTATATTCTCTTGAAGAATTATCTTCTTTCATTTTCCTTGTTACAGTCTGTTTCAAGTCCATTTTGTCTGATATAAGTATGGCTACCCTTTCTCTCTCTTAGTTTCCATGTATGTGGAATATTCTTTCTATTTCCTGGAATTTCATTCTATATTTTCAAAACTGAGGTGAGTCTCTTCTGGAAACCTAGATATTGGAGTAATGATTTCTCTGAAGTTTCATGTAACTGGAAAAGTGTTTCTTCTTCATTCTGAAAGAGAGTTTTCTTGGCTGTTCTTAGTTGGCAATATTTTTTTTTCAGTACTTTGAACATATTATCCCATTTTCATGAGGTCTTGTAGTCTTATGAGAAGTAGGTCACTTATATGCAAAGAAATTTTTTTCTTGATTTTTTTTTGTCTCTGATTTTTGAGAGTTTGATTAAAATGTGGCTTTGTACATGGAGCTTTGGGTTGAACTTTTTTATGGTTTTACAGTTTCATGTACCTCAATGTTCATCTCTCACTGGATTTGGGAAATTTCAGCTATTGTTTCTTTAAATAGCTTTAAATTACTCTTGCTTCTCTTTTTGCTATTTCTGTAATTTATATATTGGGCTATTAGGAGGTATCTCACAAATCCTTTGGCATTTCTTTACTCTTTTATTATTTTCTCCTTTTTGTTTCTCTAAATGGATAATTTCAAATGACCAATCTTCATGTTTATTTTTTTTCCATCTTCGATCAAGTTTATTGTTAATGAAAGCATTCTATTAAAAATTTTGTTGCATATTTTCATTTAATTAATTCTTCATAGCCATAACATCTGTTTGGTTCATTTTATAATTTTCATCTCTTTTAATTTTGTTCATTGCTATTTTTTAAATTCCTTTGAGCTTAATTCCATTGAATTTTCTATATTTGTTCTCTTGTAACTTGTTGGGTTTCCCTAAAATCAACATTTTGAATAATTTGGCAATTTGTAGTTTTTTGTTTGTCTGTTTCTTTGTTTTTTTTGGAGTCAGTTGCTGAAGAACTACTTAGTTCCTTTGCTGGTATCAAATTTCTTGAATTTTTAATATTTCTTGTTACCTTGAATTGATGTCTGAACATTGATGGAGGCATAGTGTGTTTCAGACTTCACAGGTTTTGGTGGAGGAAGACCCTCACTTACAGATGGGTGTCAGAATGCCAGTGGGGCACAGTATAGTGGTTCTGGCTCCAGTGAGAGCATCATATAGCTTCTGTATAGATCAACCAATGTGAGCATCAGTAAAGATGTTGGGGTCCTTCACAGTCAAGGCAATGTATATTACAGTAACAGTGAACATGGTTGGAGTGAAAACTGGTGGGGTCCTTCTGATGACTTTGTCTCCAATGAGGAATCCATGGCCAAAGGGGTTCTTTTTGGTACTGGGTTCAGCTTGTCAGTTTACTCATTGTGTAGCGGCACTGATTTCTGCAGGGCAGCCCCTTGAAGCAAACATGGAGCCAGGGTATGCAGTGCAGGAACATTTGAAACCAATGGAGCTCTGGTATTCAGAGTGAGGTTAGCAACAGTATCCAGGGAACAGGCTCGTCAATTACAATATTAGTAAAAGTGCATCAGGCACAGGTTCAATGGAAGCCATGGTTAGAGAATGGGCACACACAAAACTACATCATATCTTACGTTTAGGGCATGGGCCAGCTAACAGTGGCAGTATCTCCTGAATCTGAGAATTGGGAACAATATTATACCCAAAGATCGGGGCTCCAGTCCTTGGGAGTGTAGAGAGTGGCCACAGCTCCTGTTCTACTGCCTGTGTGGACTGGCTCTGGTTTAGGGCAGCAGAACAAGTTATTTCTTGAGGGTATGCAAAGACATACCTCCCTTTGGGTGGCAAGACTTTTAGAGACCTTTGCAGAGCAGACCTTTGAGCTCTGCACTGATGAACATTAATAGAAGAGTTGAGAAAAGTCTACCACTTGGCAACAGGGCTGTTGAGCTTCTTACCAGCAAAAACTAAGAGCAAGAACATCCATCAAATGACTTATACAGATTACATCTGCCTTTGTCTCTGTTGCTAGCCATTTCCAGAAATCTTAGATATGCTGAAAATACAGCATCCCTTCATGTTCAAAACACTAGAAAAACTAGGTAAAACAGGAACATATTGTAACAGATATTCTTTCTATGTTGTTGTTCTCTATTTTTACTCTGCAGTGTTGCTATGTATTCTTAATGGAACTCTTGAGCCTTCCCACAGCTATTTTCTTTCATGGATAGCAACCTAATTGTTATTTATTGTGTTCCTCTAATTCCAACTGAAGCCAGAATTAAAAAAAAAACAGTATAAATAGGTAAATCAGGTCAGATGGGAGTTAGGCAGGACAATTTGGGTCCAGGAATTTGGAAGTCTCCAAATTCCTATCTATACTCTGAGGGATTGAAATGCTAATGCATTAAGAGCAGTACCTTCACCCTTATCAAGATAACCTACCTCTATTCCAAATCTATTGCTAAAGTAGCCTGTCCCAGGGATTGACCCTCCCTACAGGGAGTTGTAAAAGTTGTTTGTAATGTTTTGAACAACTAATAATAATAAAAAAATTAAATTAAATTAAAAAAAATTAAAACTATTTCTCCATCTAAAAAAAAATTAAAAATAAAAGTTGTTAATCAATGCACACAGGATCAACTGCCTCGATCAACAACCTTGGCCCCTCCAGCCCATCTGCTCTCACCATTTGGCCATCCCAGGAGAGCATCTCCTGGGCATAGTCATATATGCAGGGAGAAGAGAGAAAAGGGGAAAGGGAGCAGGGGAACAAAGAAAATCTAGGATATATAAAAGAGCAGAACACCCTCACTTCTTGGGATATTAGGATACCAACTATGGGCACCTTGTCCCTCCCTGGAGAACTCTGAATTATTCCTTTTAAAATAAATCCTGCTTCATATGCTTGCCTTGGCATTCTTCTCTAATGTTTTACTTTAACATGTAAGGAAGCAAGACTCCTTGCCAATAATTGGCAATATCACAATTTTCACATAGGAAGAACAAAATAGATATCTGAGATATGAACATTAAAAAGACTCTTTTGTGTGCATGTCACTTGCAAATATTCTTTTTCAATAACCACTTTATGTCAGGTATGGTGGTGCCACCATGCCTGGCATAAAGTGGTTATTGAAAGCTCTCGAGGCTAAAGCAGGAGGATTAAGTTCAAAGCCTGGCTCAACCAAAGTGAGGTGCTAAGCAACTCAATGACACTGTCTCTAAATAAAATACAAAATAGGGCTGGGTATGTGCCTCAGTGACTGAGTGCCCTTGTGTTCAATCCCCAGTACCCCCCACCCAAAAAAAAAAACACAATACTTTTATTCCATGATTCAGAGACTTTTAGTAATTGGCTTATACTTATTTATTGTGGCATAACAAATTATCTCTAAATCTAGAGTGTAAAACAGCAACCATATTTGTGGTTCAGAAATTTGAGAGTGGTTTATCTGTATCAGGTTCTGTATCAGCATCTTTAGTGAGGTTTCAGTCAGCTGAATCTGCAATCCCAAAAGGCTAGACTAGTGCCAAAGGATCTATTTCTTAGATGGTTCCTTCACATGAATACAGGAAGAGTCCATAGTTCCCTACCATGGGGGCCTCTCCATAGATCTTAAATGTACTCACAACATTACACTGGCTTCCTACAGAGCAAGAGATAAGAAAGAGAGAGAGAGACAAAGGACCAATGAAGATATTGCTAGTTAGAATCTTTATGACCTCTCCTTAGAAGTCACATATTTTCATTTCTGTTCAGTTTTATTCATTAAAATTAAGTCACTGAATTCACTTCATACACACAGGGAGGAAAAATTAAGTTTCATTTTGATTGGGAGAAGGTTAAATACATTTTCTACATATCTTAAACCATACCACATGGCCGGACATTGTAGAAAATTGGAACCAAGAATAGTTATCTTATTATTATTATTATTATTATTGTTATTATTAACATTAATATTTTTGCCTGAACCATGCTGCTATCCTGTATGGGGGAGAATTATTTTACAGCACATTCTCAATCTTCTTATAATATCACTTTTCTTATAGGTGTGTAGAAATTTGGGCAACTTAAATGTAAGAATTTGTAAAAGAAAGAAAGAAAGTGGAATTGGAAAACAAACATCATGGTAAAAGAGACAATTGGGCAACATTAGGAATATTTATATAAAAAATTAACCCTAGAACATTTTGGAAATTTGAAGACATTTTTCTGGAGACATAGTTCAAATCTGGAAAGAATAGATGCTAATAAATTGAAGGTTTACACATAGAACTATTGAAAAAAGAAATGTTTGAATTTAATGCATAATTGCAATAAAAGGTACTTATTGGCTAATGTTTATAATGAACAATAATAAACATTTCACAATTTATATATATATATATATATATATATATATATATATATATATATATATATATTATCACAATAATTCATTTACTTTAGTGTTTCAAACAGAGAACTAGAATTAATGACTTTCCAAGATCATTAGACTTAAATGGTCAAAGCAGCTCTATCTATGCAAGGATTTGTAATAGTACTTGGAAATCATAAAAATATATTTGATATATTATATGATCTTAAGAAAACTATTTTTTCAGAAAGGATATTTCCTTTTTCTGTGTCCAACTTAATTATCTTACTGCCACATTCACTGTTTTTTGCCTTCAGAACAAGCAGGAAGCCTTTTGTATCCTTTCCTGATGTGGTTCCAGTGACATTATATTTCTCTCAGTTTTTTTTTTTTTTATGTATAAACAGGTACCAGTTTTGATTTTATTTCATCATATTAACATACATGACACATCAAAATGAGAAATGCACAATTTAACCATTCAATAGCTTGCCTTGCTCCAAAAGAACACTATATTCATATTAAACATTTATACAGTCTTTCCACCTAACTTTACAAATGTCCTAAATCAATTTCCAGCATTTCTCACACAGAAGCCTATTTTAACTCTTTAAAATCACCATTCTGTATCATCCTAGTAGACTCCAGGGGTTCCCCTGTGATTCCATGCTGAAGAGAACCAGCCTCCACATCACCCACAGACCCGAGCAGCTCCAGGACTTGCCTTGGGGGATGCCCCTTCGGCATGGTAATCTTGATTCCAAGAACTGATTATTGGACATAACTGATCAAGGACTGACAGTTGTAGTGTATGACTATATCAGAGTTACAGGAAGGAAGGGGGACCATAGCCAACATTTAGGGTTTCTAAATGACACAAGGCAAATTTTTGCCCAAAGATCTATTGAACCTAAGTCCCCCCAAGCCTCCTGAAACCCTTAATGATGGAGCTATAGCTTCCATTTCTTAAAAAATGTCTGACAGGGCTGGGGATGTGGCTCAAGCGGTAGCGCGCTTGTCTGGCACGCGTGCGGCCAGGGTTCGATCCTCAGCACCACATACAAACAAAGATGTTGTGTCCACCAAAAAACTAAAATAAATAAATATTTTAAAAAAAATGTTTGACAGATGTAACCAGATTCTGGAAGCGGGAAACTGTTAAACATTCGGTGTGTATATACACAACACACCAAAAATTACTTTGTGAAACCTTGAGAATATCTGATTACATAAAAGATTTAAATGCATATATAAAAACTCAGATCATTTCACAGAAATTTGTCAGTACAGTAATAATGTGCTCCCTATCCAGTTCATGCTCTTTTGTGTCCATTTTATACCCACATCATAGCACATTATTTGTACATAACGAGGATGTCTGTGAAGCTCATAATCCCCATGATCAAGCCAGTCAGTTCTGAATCGTTATTCTGTGCTGGTTTTAGCAGTCACCATAGGAAACAAATCACAGCCTAGTCCAAGGAATATCCATTTCTCAAACATAGAAAAACCTGAGATATAAGTCAGCAACTAGCTACACTTACAGTAAAGGAAAGAACAATAACACCTGTCCCACTTCCCACCCCCCCCCAAAAAAGCTGCTGACATTAATTAAGGCTTCAAAAGAGGACCATACCGTAGTTGATAAAACATAAGCCAAGAAATTTAAAAGCAGATACATACTATCACTTGTGTACTTGTTCTAATTACCTTCTATTTTCAGCTGCCAGGATTGATTCCATACAGTGATTGTAGGTCAAGGACTGAGAAACCATCTTGGTCTTTTTCCATCTTGATATGCCCCTTTTACTAAAAACATGCCAGGGATAGTTTTCAAAATAGCTTGGCTATGGCTTTCCACTCTACTCACAACTGAACAAAATTCAACAGCCTTCTTCTCACCTTCCTAAACTGTTTAACTGAGTTCTCCTTGCTTCCTGAAGTCTCTCTCAACTCTATTAGTACATTTAAAAGTATGAGGAGATTTTAGAAATACCACTCTCATCACATGCCAAGAGGAGATGTGCCATCAAGGAAATAAGTTTCCTGTTTCTCCTCAGCATTTTTTTAACCTTCTTAATATTTCTATAGTTCCCCCCCCCAGGTGGTTTCCTATAAAATTCTTCCTGTTGTTACATTTTTACAAACTGGATCCATGCAATGAAATAAATGGAAAATATCTACTTTGGCTGAGAACGTGAAGGATCTGTCACTCTGCTATTTTAAACAATTCTTTGATTCATAAAAGGGAGGTAGACTTGTTTAGTCTCCCGATCTTGGCTTAAACCATTATACTGCCAGATTCCTAGCTAAGGTGAATCTAGATGGTTTCTCTTCTCTTTCTTAATAAAGCTGAAAAGAAGAAGAAAACAACCTACTCCATCCAGGCCCAATTGGAATTTTGTGCATAGAGAGTTTTAAATTGTTCTGAAAAGTATGACTAGCTACCAACCTATTCACAATGCCTAGAAAACGGGCTCCCAGACATGGTAGTGGTGAAAGCCCCGACTGTCCTGTCTGAGGTACTGGGTTTGTTCTAAAGTAGATCTGGGCGAGGCCCCTAATGGTCCATGCAGCAGAATGATGCTTATGTCACTCAGCTGTCAGGTGAGCTTGGATTTGTGAATCAGTTTGGATAGGATCATTTCTCTTGGATTTAACCATTAGGTTCTGTCCGTAAGAGGTCTACCCACCCGACCCACCAGTGGCTCAGTCTCAGCACTAAGGTGCACTATGGAAGGGACTGGACAAAGACAAATATTTGAGATCTCATTGTAGCACAATGTGAAAATGGTGTGGGATTTTGTCCTCTGACATCAAATAAAGTTGCTTCTGAAGGAGCAATAAATGTGCAATTCACGGAATACAAGTTGGTTCCTCTGGTTAGGGGGATTCTAACATCTGCCCTTCCACTTTTCTTGAGAGAAATATTAGCTCATCTCTCAAATGCAGATGCTAAGAGAACAACTGTGTTTATCCACCTTTTGCTTTTACACCACAGCTCCATTTTCCAAAATATATATGTATGTACATATATATATTTCAGATTTACAGGGAATATTTTTGTGGAAAAAAAAAAAAACTCAATAGAAGTCACAAGTGTCTTTCTTCTCAGGAGACCTCAATGATTTCCATGCTGCCTGAAAAGCTAGACTGACTGCCCACTTTCCCCAGCTCTTCCCTCGACCTGTTCTCTGACATGATGCTCTCTCCAAATTCCATTTGGCAGCTTCTACGTTTAAACTGCTTTTCAAAGGGGCTCTCTTCGTGCCAGCTCCGCCGTGAGTCAGCTCTGTCACTTGGCTTCTGCCGTCTGCGCACAGAATAGACTTGGTCACTGCAAGTGGGCAGCTGGCTACAGCTGTAGGCAGAATAACTGGCATTGCCTCCATAGATGGCTGAAGCAGAGTAAAAGTGAGAGGACTCTGTGGCAAAATACCAACTATTGGTTAAGGAGGGGGTAGAGGTCTGGGGAGCCAAGATATCTGAGTGCCAGCCCTTGAGGCCCAGCCCGGCAGTAGACTTGGTGAGGTGTTGCTGGCTGGTGGAAAGGCCGAAGAGGAAGTTGGTATGGTAATTGTCCTCCATACTCCCACTTCGATGCAGTGGAGATAAGAAGGACCTTTGGGTGCTACTGTTGCTGGTTCTTACTGAGTGTAGTCGCTTGCTCTCTGAAGGCCTGGTGGTCTGGAGCTTCTTAAGGATGTGGGCTTCCTCCTTATCTGGGCTGGTTTCTGGAGTCTGCTCTGACACTTCCTGAACTGGGGAGAACTGGCATAGCTTGTTGGTCCCATCCAGAGTAGTTGAAGGTTTGTAGTATTCCAAAGCATCTTCTGATGAGGAGAAACCATGTAAGGATGCTGCCATGCTGGCTGAATATGAAACTGATTTAATATCCAGAGAGAAGGAATGCTTGAGCTTATTGCTGTCTTCCAGCTTGTCAGAGGACAGGTGGAGCCCATTGAGTGCCTGTACCAGTGGACTGTCCTCTAACAGTGATGGCTGTAGGCTGGGCGCACTGGCAGGATGCACAGGCCTTTGCCCTGCTGCCTCTGAGGTAGCACAGTCAGCAAAGGGTGGACTGAGGGATGTCTCACTTTTCTGTCCACCCTCCAAGACTGCAGGGACAGGTTCATTTGGCTTTTCCAGGTGCAGCAGCTTGAGTTTGCTCTTTGGCCCTGATGCTCCAGTCTGATTCTTAATCTTCTTTTCATAGTCAAGGAGCTGGCCCAGAAAATTGAAGTTTGGAGATATAGTAGGTCTTTTTTCTTTCACAAATCTGTAAGCCTCATCTAAAGACATGTCCATCCTCTTCATGATGTAGGCGATGGCAATGGTGGCAGATCGAGAGATCCCTGCTAAACAGTGCACTAGGACACATCCATTGGAAGCTTTTGCTTTCTCAATGAAATCCACTGATTTGTCCAACCATGGCAAAATTTTTTCACATAAGCTATCATTGACAGGCACTCGAAGGAAATGAGACTCAGGGATAAAGTCAGGCTTTGGACAGGTATTGCTGGCATTTAACACATAACCAATCCCGTTCTGTTGCATCAGCTCCTTGTTGAGGACATCTCGCTGGCAGCCAAGATAAAGATTGGGAAGAATTCGTGTTGGCCCAATGTTGGCAACAGGCAAGCAAGGCTGAGAAATGCAGGTAGGGACAAGAGTGGATTTTCCTTCACAGAGGCCAGGGAAACAACGAGAGAACTCAGCAAACCCACCTGCAAGCAGGTGAACAGAGGTGAAGCTCTTCTCCAGTTTACCCAGAAGTACAGTGAGAAAGCAGTCTGATGATAGAGAAGCAACATCTTGGGAACTCTGATCATAAACTACCACCTTCTGACTGCAATCAATGTCAACCTTACGTTTCGCTGAATGCTGGATAAGTTCTGTAATTAACACTTTGTCCTGTTGCAACCTTCGCTTCATAAGCTTGGAGCAGTTGATATTAATGGCTTCCAAAATGTGGGATGTATTGTATTCTACAAATGGCTGGCTATCAATTAGCAGCACTTTTTCCGTTCCACTTTCCAGCAGAGCCACCAACCTCTCAGTAACAATTTGAGTTCCAATCATCTCATGGGCCATGACAACAATAAGTCTTCTTTTTCCACCTCCTTCTTTAATTTTCCACGATGATGTAATGGTGGTGTGCTCAAAGGCTCAGCCACTCCATTGTACTAAAAATGTATGAGGTCAGGCTGGTGGTGACTGGCAAAAGGAGAGTTAAACCCATTTTCAGCAAGAGCCCTCCAACTGAATGTCTCTTTCTCTTTCCCGTTGATGTGCTCTTGCAAAGGACTCCTTCCACAAAGCAGCCCCTCACATTTGATTCATCGAGAGATGACTGGAATAACCATTCCACAACAAAAGATGCTTTGGGGCAGCCAGTGCATTACATCATTCTTTACCTTTGCTCCCTCGCTCCAACAGCTTTACACTGGACTGACAGCTTCTGGGGCCGCCGACCCCCCCCCCCCCCCCCGACTCCCTCTGAGGGAATCGAAAGTTGTCACGGCGTCTCCCCGGGCCCTCAGCTCCCGGGCTAGCTAGGGGCCGCCGCGGAGCCCGGAGGGCGGCTGCGCTCCCGCTCTCTCTCAGTTTTTTTAATATTGTTTTTCGTCATTTTTTCTCAGCATATTTTCAAGAATGATGTAGTATGTTTTCTCTGTTCATTTAGGAATGATATTTAAAAACATCAAGAATAAATTCATTTATAAAACATTTTGTCGCTATAGATAATCCTATCTATTTTAAAAGAGAATTAGCACGAAATCACTTTTAACATTAGTATGAAACAAACATTGCCAAACCTGTGGTCAATGAAAATATTTTTTAGTCTGATGTTTTGATATTCAATGTATTTCTTTGCCATTTTTCTCACATAGTTTATTAGTGTTAAAATAACTGACTTTGATCATTTTAAAAAGTATCATCCCAAAGCAAACAAAATCAATTTCTTTTCAAAGTTCATGTTTGAAGGAAAATCTACAAAGCATTTCAATGAGCAAACAAGATGTCTTAGGTCAGGTTTCTCAAAAGCCACATTTTGAATTTCAGACTTGCTTGTGGGAAATTTATAGAGGAGTTTCATGAGCTCCATACTTGGCAAGAGAGGATGAGGAACTAGGCAAATTTGAGCAAGGATCCATTTGAATGATAGCCAGGACTGGTCCTATGAGAAGCACTGGGCAAAGGATGATCTACAGAGATGCCCTAAAATGAAGCAAAGTACCTGGACTTTGTACCCCTCACTGACTCATCACTGGATCTGAATTTCTGCCATGGAGAGAGGATAACATTGGATGAGGCATGCTCCTTTTTCTGAGTCAGTTCACCTGGAATACTACTGTCTGGATTGCAGAGAAGTGAGTGCATCTGGCTAGTGTACCATGAAACATGGAATTCCATTATGTTGTGTCACTTAGATCCATTTGTCACATATTATAAATGTGTCTCCTCTAGAAAGAACTCCTCTAGGATTCTAGTTAATCTTCTTTTCTTTTCTTTATTTTATTTTTTTATATGTGTGTGTGTGTGTGTGTGTGCGTGTGTGTGTGTATGACTTACTTCTTAAGAGTTAGCGAGGTGCTCTATAGACTTCATCACTATAGATGTTTTTACAACTATAGCTGATGCTTATCAGCCCCCTTCTCTCCTATCCCTTCTAGATGCTTCTCACCACCCAATAACTCTAAATGGATTGCCTGGTGGTATGATGCAGACCGTTATTTCTCAGGTTCTGAACCAATGATATTCTCAGATCATGGCTACTGCAGTTATCTATTTAGTGTCAAAATTGGACAAGGAAATAGAAAAATTTGCCTCTCAGAAGTACCTAGGTTCCAAAATATTCTCACTGTTTCTCAGTAGCTCTACTAAATACTAATCATCACGGAAAACTACCCTGCCTGGAGGATGGATCATTTTCTTTCACCTTTCTACAGAAGTCTGAAGTAAACAAAATAGTAGCCACAGTTTAAAACTTTATGGGAATCTTGCTGTGTTGTCTGGTGCCAGAATTCTCCCTCTGGAAAACCAATGCCTGTAAATCCACTAAGAAAAAAGATTAAAAGGAGAGGAAGCATTAAGTGAGTTACTGGGATAATGGAAAGTAGGGTCCTGTATGAAGGATTTTAGACCTTTGGATCTTGCCTTTCTGGCCTCGGCATGGAAATATGTTTCATTTCATGGCAAATGAAATTAAGGTTGTAAACTGGATGGATTAAGAATTACAGTCAGCTAACTATAAAATACATAAATTACCCTTGACAATCACTATGTTGCTCCAAAGTAATAACATAGGACTTTAAAATTGGAAGAGGAAAGTATAATGGTAGATCAGAGAGATACAATTATGGAAGAAAAAAAAAGAAGAAGCTTGATTCTGAAAGGAATATAATATACCATTGCTGCTTTTAAAGAAGGAGTCCAAAGTCAAGAAATATAATTTTCAAGAAGCTGGGAGGGACCCTAAACTAATAGACACAATGGAAAGAGGTTTTACTAATCCTCTAAATAAACAAGGAAATATCATCTCTCTTCAAGGCTTGAAAGAGTCTCTATAAGGGGTCTATAAATACCTTGATCTTGGCTTGGTGAGATCCACTTGATTAATCATTTGAAAGGACTGGCCAGCTGGCTAATTATAGGTAGGTGGAGCATGGTTGGAGAAGTTGGGTCACCAAAGATATGTCCTGGGACATTATATCTCTGCCCCTTGGATCTTTCTTCTCTCTCTCTGCTTCCTGTCTGTCATGAGCTGAGCTTTCCTCTGCTGTATCTTTCTGCCGTGGTGGTCTTCCTCACCTCATCTTCAGAGCATTGGAGTCAGCTGATCATGGACTGAACCACTGAAACCATGAGCCCAAATAAAATTTTTCCTCCTCTAAATTGTTCTCATTAGGTATTTTGGGTAAAATGATACAAAGCTGACCAATACACTCCTCCACAGATCTGTAAGAAAAATTGTTTTTTGCTTTAAACTCTGAGGTTTGTGGTAACTTGTCATGACTGTAGGCATCTAATACTTAGAACTTCTTCAACTTCCACCCTTAACTCCACAGACTCATGCATTTGAAATTTTGGTGACATAGACCATTTAATGACTATTGAATTATGTGACAACCCATGTTGGTGGTGCATTCTATAATGTATATGTTTACTCAGTTTTCAAAACTACTCTGTTAATGCCCCAATACATCAATACAGGAAAACTGAAGACTGAGGATGGCAGATATCAAATGTTCATACCATTACAAGTACTTGCTTTAGTGCCTCCACCATTGTGGATTCTCTCAGCAAGACAATAACAGGTAATGAAAAGATCTTTGTTCATTGCCTGAAACAATAAACAAGCTCACATGACTCTTCTCCGGACCTTTTCCCAATCTTTATTCTAAATGAGTCATTTACTATTTCCCATGAAAACAAGCATATTATAAAATTGAACCAATTCTTTTCCAAAAACAAACAAACAAACAAAAAAGTAGGTTCCTATTTGTGTCACGTAAAGTTCTACTCATCAAGAGGATTTTCTCACTTACTGCCTTTCAGAGCATCTCTGACAGGAGAGTATGACTAGATTGATTAACTTTATATGTTTTCCAGTTTCTTATTCTAGCATCTTCAGACTCCAGTTACATACATACTCTCCTATGTCAGGCCTAGACACATTATTAAGATTAAGTAGCTCCTCACAGTATGGTACCCTTCCTTCCTTAGCAGGTCCAGCACTTCTCTGGCTAAATTATATAGTGACTTGACATTGGCTATTGGTTTGTAGCTGAGAGATGACACAGTGTATCTTAAGAGGAGAGCACTTGGAATCACAAAAGAGGAAGATCTTTGCATTGCCTTTTATTTATTTATTTATTTAGCAGTGCTGAGTATTGATATCAGGGCCTTGTGCATGCTAGGTGAGCAGTCTACCACTAAACTAAGTCCCCAAGCTTTCTGCATTATCTCTAGACAGTAAAGAAACACTGGACTCTGAGAGAAAGGAGTGTGTCACTTCTGCAGGCTAGTAGAATTCAGGGAGCCCTAAGGTGACCTGGATTCAGAGTTTTAATCAAGGTATTGCTTATCTTAATTCTTAACACCACTCTTCTATCCTCTCTCTGGTCATTGATAGCTTTCTGTGGCTTCTGATATCCTTTAAATTTAAACCTCAAACTGATGATGAGTTGTTCTGCTGTTTTACTCAAATAAAGAAAGTTACCAAGGAAACCATGTGTCTTTCACACTTTGCATTAAATATTTTATTAATTGCCCTCTGCCTTTGTCAGTTCTCCAATGTTATTCATTATCTTTGTATTTTTTATGGCAAATTGTTGAACTCAACACCACCATACAATTCTAACAACTTTATACTTCTTAATTTCAGAGAATCTCTCAAATATCTGGGTTATTGCAGCAGCTGGTAAAGCCACATACCCTTCCCACCAACATCTCATCATATTCCATCGCCAGTGAAAACTTTAATTTAACAATAGTACTGTTATACCACACCAGGTCTAACACTATCCATGGGGACCTCATTGTCTTGACAAGGGCACGATTCTGCTTCATAATTTGATTTTTAGTCTTGCTTCTTTGGATCACTTTTAGTACGAGTTTACCAACTGCCTTAGTATAGATTCCTTAGGGAAATCTGAGGAGGAGATTAGTAAACAAAGATTTGGGGGAAGTACTCCAGAGCAAGGATAGAGAGTCAAGGAAACAGGAAGAAGTTGAATTCTGATGAAATAAATGAACAAAGATCTCAGCCAGTCCCATGGGAGACTCTGAAACTGGGAAGACCTTTGATAGTCCTGAATTATGGCAAAACCCTGACACTTTTTTACAGCAAAGTTGAATAGTCATTGAATGCAAGGTTCTTTTGGGAGAGTGTACAACCTTGAGCAAGGCAATTAGTTCCCTTTAGGCTGAGGTCAAAGTACAGGCAGCAGGTTAACTGTGACTCCTCCACAGTCTACACTCCTGACTGCTAGGGAGGGAGAGTTTTGATAATGAAAGGGGAAAGTCTAAGCCAGAGGAACTTCAGGGACTTTGTTGATCTCCAAAAGTTTAACATAAAATAAAACTTTATCATAATTTTTGAGTTCAGTGCTTTATGGCTTTATTTTGATTTTGTAAATATTTTTGAAAAAATTGACTTCCATATATTTTGAGATGCACTAGAATAATATTAAATTCACACCTTACATGAAGACATCAAGAAAGCAAAATGTTTACTCCAGGTGACTTAAATGCTATTCTTAATAATTAAAACAATGGGTCTCAATTGAATTCAACTAGAAATAATTGGTATAGGTAGACCAAAAGAATATTTAACATAGTGGGTATAAATTATTATCATGTACACAGATTTTTGCTTCGTACACAATAAACCAAAATTAGTAACACAGTTGTATTAAACTTCTTTTTTTAACAATAATATCTTAAATAAGGACACCTAAAATCGTGTTTTTTCGTGGGGTTAAGTATAACCATCAATAGGCAAGAATATTAGTGTAATTGTAAAGTTTCATTGACCTCCAAATTGTCATTTTCCTTTCAATGAACAGTTTAGACTAAATGAGAATATAACTTGTTTGGTGGTATAAACTCTCCATCACTTACATCTCTTGCATCCAAGGTTAATATCATTGGAAAAAATTGTCTGAGAGGCTACACTTTTTAGCTTCATAGCTCTGGGCCTTTCACAATCTTAAATGTAATAAGCTTGGAACTCAAATTTACGAGTGTGTACTTGTGGTGAGGGTCAACAAATACAAGGTTAGAGACAGACAATTAGCCTGAGGAACAAGCATCTAGTGTTCCTTTCTCTTTCCCATTTTTTTCCTCCTAACAGCTACAATGTCCTTTTCAATCAAATATTAGCCCCAGTAAAATTCACTACTGATAGAAAAAAAAATGTGACAATATACAGGACTTATGATTTTTAATGATTTAATTATTAGTAATTACTAGAATTATTAGAGGAACTATAGAGTTTGTTTTTTTTTCAATCTTTTAAAATGGACATTTTTCAAGCACCATATCTTTATCATGGTTATTTTTATGGATATAAATTTCTGCTTCTGAGAAGGAAATTTATCTTCTTCATAAACCCATTAAGAAATGTTTAATCTGTAAATTCAAATATAATTAAACTCAGCTTCTGAAATGACTGAGCTGGGATATAGAACTGGAGAGTTTTTATCTCATCAGCCAAGAATATGCATGTTAATAAAGCTTCAAATCTACCGAACCATGCATAACAGAGGATCAAAAAATAGGTGTTGACTCATTAAATGTTTTCATACCACAAAACTGATTTAATGCTTTATTTCTGTGGAATGAGATATTCCACAGAAAGAAATTTCCTATAAACTGTTGTTTACATTTCTGAGTTCCTATTCCTTGTGCTCTTGGTATTTCCAAAGCAGTGATCTTTACTAACTTTTATTATTTTTTTTTCTTTAAATCCATGAATGCTCTAAGTTCGTATTGATATATTTTTAAAAAATATGACACTTTTAAGCAAAAAAATATTTTTTTTTCATTATTTAGTTGTAGATGTACACAATACATTTATTTATTATTTATTTTCATACAGTGCTGAGGATCAAACCCAGTGCCTCACATGTGCTAGTAAGAAACTGGTGTTACTCCATTTTTGAGAAACCAGCCTCCACCTCAGAGCAAAGCCTGTCTAAGAAAGGGGGTGTGACCCTTGTCCTTGGAAAGACCCACAGAGCACTCCTAGGCATATACCCATCCTGCTGAGTTGTTTGTCTGCAAATAACAGGAGAGATCTGTGGCACCAGGTGTCCCTGACTCAGTCAGGCTAGGTGAGGACCCATGGCAACCCCCTAGCAGCACCAATCAGCTTGAGACAGGGAAAGTACCTGGGATGCCAGCTGACCCCCCCAGGAGTTTATGGTGGTTGATAACATGTTGGGAAACTATGTAGTTCAGCACGTAGGCTCCTCATGGCTTAATCCAATCAGTTCAAACAAATCCTCCTCTTGTACTAACCAATCACCCTTACCCAACTTGTTCCTGCCAGTGAATGTGCTAATCAATGTTAAGAGTTGTTGTTTGATTTTCCCTAGGTGTGTGATGATTTGCTAAGAGATGCTCTGATGTAAGTAAAAAGTCCCTGCCTTCCCCAAAGATTGTATAAAACTGCTGCAAACCCTGGGCTCGGGCCTCTCAGCATCATCAGTTGCTGTGTGTGCAGAGGACCAAGCTAGCTGGCAATAAATGCCTCTTTGCTGCTTACATTGATCTTGCTCTCTGGTAGTCTTTTGGGGGTCCCGAACTGGAGCATATCACTAGGCAAGTGCTCTACTGCTGAGCCACAACCCCAGCCCTTATTTTTTTGGCTTTTGCCTCCTTCCATCTCAAGGACATTCCCTTCCCTTTGCTATAAGTTAAAATCATAGATTTCACAAGTTGGCATTAACTTTCAAAACCAATCTTTTAAAAACTCTAAATCCCAGAAGCCAAGGGAAATTAACGTTTTCACTAGATTTTTTCTGAGTGTGATGTATACCATTCCAGCTAAAGTTTTAATTAATAGTTACATTTTACGTTGCTATGAATGAAGGTGCACTGGAAACAAACAGAGATAAATGTTGTCTAAGGCATTATGAGTAGAATATGATCTAGACCTATGTTGGATTTATATCTACTCTTTCATTCCCTCCTTCACCATGCTTTTAGAGTAAATGAATTACTCATCACTAAAGGTTTTTTAGTTATAAGTAATAGCTTATAAGTATAACTTGTAAGTGATAACTCTCCGTTGCTCTTGAAAGACAGGCCAAAGTCTCCAACAGATCCTCAGATCTCTGCATGGTTGGGTCCCCCCTTCCTTGCATTTCCACCAAAAACAGGTCATGTTTCCTCTTCCCAGGTTTTTTGTGCAACGTGTTCTCTCTTCTTGGAAGAATTTCTAACCCCTTCTCTGCTTGCTTTCAACTTCCTGCTTCCCCACTCACTAAAGCAGCTTACTCTTTCTGATGTCTTAGTCCATTCCCTAGGGTTGTTTTTCTGATTTCCTTTTTCGATTATCTGAAATTACCTTTCACATTCCTGCTAAACTCTTTCAATGTACCTGTGTAAGTAGATATGAAAAATATTCAGTATTTAAGCCAGACATGGTGATACACAAAGGTAATCCCAGTGACTCAGGAGACTTAGGTTAGAGGATCGGAAGTTCAAGGCTGACATGGGCAACTTAGTTAGACTTTGTCTCAAAATAATAAATAAAAAGATCGGTGGATGTAGCTCAGTGATAAAATGCCCTGAGTTTAATCCCCAATACAAAAAAATATATATAATATTCAAAATTAATTTTGACTTCTTTTTTCTTCACTAAACACATAGTTCCTAAAAATAACCCAGTCTGTTTTGTTTTTGTTCTAGCGTCTAGTAAAATTCTTCACATATAAACTTAATTCACAATATTAACCTAATGAAGAGAACAAATAATTTGTTAAGCTCTTTGGGTGTATTTCTTCAAAAGTAGTTCTAAGACCTGTGTTTTGGGGAAGTCCTGTGATGTATGGAGTCATTGCACCTGAGTTGAGCAAGCTTCTCTCCTTCAGTTTTCTGAGTAACTAGAAGTTTCTAGCATATAAAGGAGTTGCAAGTATAAAGTCAGTTAATATGTGTGAAGTATTTGAACAATGCCTGACTCAGAGCAAACAAAAATATTAGTTATTAATATTAAAATCCCTCTATGTGCATGGGTAATCTGTTCTACACAGTCATAGTCTTAGTAATATTTTATAATATTTATTTTTCAAAGACTTTAGTTATACTATACCAAGTTTATCCATGTGTGAGAGTTGTAGAAGGTAGATTCTCTACTAATTAAGAATAAATCTTACATAATTTCTGTTAATTTAAGTTTTCAAAGTAGAAAAATAAATAGTCAAGAAACAATAGGAAGGTTTTTTGCATCATTTTCTCAGAATGAACACTGTTCCAGGCTGGTCTTTTGACATGAAGCCCTAAGTCACAGGCTGATGCCCATTATTATTATTATTGTTATTTTTTGGTGTGGTGCTGGCAATTGAAACCAGAGCCTTATGCATGGGAGGCAAGTACTCTACCAACTGAGCAATATCTCCAGCCCTGATGCCCACTTTTCACAACACAGAATGGCAGTAGATAATCCAAACAAAAGTCCCAATAGCTACTCAGAAAATATGTTAGGCATGGAGCACCTAGAAGTTAAAGAATTAGGGAGATAAAAACAGAAAAAAACTCAGAAGACATTAGTTTAGATTGTTGAAGGGAAGCTTCTGTTGTTATTGGAAAGGTGTTTTTGGCTTTCTGTAAAGTGGATTTACAGATTCATTTAAATTCCGGATGCAGAGTGAAAGAAGGACTCTCTTTACTACTACTACTACTCATAATAATAGTAATGAATGTTTGGAACAATTAATAATTCATTGAAAATAAAGCTATGTGATTTCAAAATAATTAGATAATGGACATGGTAATAGCAGATAATATTGGAATCTATTCTTTCCCCCTGAATACCTATCCAAACAATAATCACCTAGGTAGATTTATTAAAAAATTGGGGGCAACAAGACTTCTATCTGAATTACACTTTTTGAAAAGCATACTCATTTGGTTGATTCAAAGCAATTTCAAGACAATTTAGGTGAACTGGTGAACCCATAGTTTATTGTCCCTCTCCTTTATAGTCTTTCAAACGGTTACTGCAATATAGCATTTTGATAGGACAAAAACATTTGCATTGAAAAGACTAAGCACATGTTATGGAAATAACTGTACATATCTTGCTTGCAAGCTGTCAGAGCTGCAAGGAGGGCCTCAGTAAAAATCAGTACTGTATTGGGTAGACATAGGTAGACTCTATGACACAAGACATCAGAGACATAAGTGCTACAAGGAGACAAGTTGAAACACCATGGGTACGTCAAAGAAAAAGAAATAAGAATTTTAAACTAAGAAATTTAGAAAAAAAAGTGACATAACTGAAATGTTTATGTCTTCATAATTTAGTTCTAAGGCCTTTCTCACTCCCAGCTCTGTTTTACTGACTCAGGTGAATTTATGTTTGCTTTAATGACCTATTTACCAGCACTTGATAGAAGTTTAGCTGATTATTTATAGTGTATAAAAACTCAATTGATAAATATTATATATATATATTTTTTTTTTCACTATACTTAAAACATGTATGATTTGATTGGGTACTTTCATTGCTTTATAATTAACTACAACTTTCTTCTTACTAGAATACAAACAAAGCTTTTCATAAGAGTAGGATAATATTTCTCTGTGGCTTCCCAGCCAAACTTTCTTTCTTCTTCTTCCAAGGTTTTTATTTTTTATTTTATTTTTTTATTTTTTGGTGTGTGTGGAGCTGGGGATCAAACCCAGGGCCTTGTGAATGCAAGCCAAATACTCTACCAACTGAGCTATATCCCCAACCTTCCAAGGTGTATTTTGGATTCATATTTGTTTTGTTTATAGCTCTGAATTCCTCCTTGAAAATAAAATTTAGTCTCTGTGAGAGGCCCTTTATCTGGCTGTAATGTCTCCAACTCAGTATTTTATTTTCATCAAACACCAATGAACTTCAGAAAATTCAGAATGTAGAATGTTCACTAATGAGTTTATACTCACAAGTTAGTGGGCACAAAAGGGAAAATAAAACCTTACTAAGACCTCTGTGATTCAATTACCCAAGCATTTAAAGAATGCCAGCAACACATTCTTGCCTTTCACTTTGCTATTAAGGTCAATGAGCTATATCCTGATAAAAACTGGTCTTTTAACCTTTTCAAACCCTTAAAATGCTGGTATAATTTTAGCTTACAAGCAAATAGAATACAAAGGTGAGTAGCTAGATCTCTTATTTAAGGTATAATTCATATTTGAAAGCTGATAGTTCTACTGAAAGACCCTCCGAGTCCCTGTTCAAGGAAGAACGCACGAGACACTGGCTGCAAAAAAAAACATGAGGCAATTTATTGATACACAGACGCCTGCGGGTGCTCAGCAAATCCTCAGCCGGAGCTTTGGTGAACTGGCACACTGGGCTTTGGGGTACAGGTCTTTTATAGGATAAAGGGGCAGGTAAGCAACAGGTTTTTTATTGGTTATTTTGAACCCAGCATATAGATTACCTAAAGGGCAAAGTTGTTCTTCACTTTATGTTATCAGTTCCTATTTGCCTAAGAATGGGGGACCTGTTTTTTTTTTGTTCTTTTCCAACCATCCTGTCCTTTCACAATAGACTACCCTTAACTGATTAACACATAGACCTCTCCAGTGTTTAGTGGGTTAGCAACACGCCCTGATGGTTTCACAATGGGGCCTGGGGTTTCTGGGCTGGGGTCTTTCACTACAAAGACACTATGATTCAAATTTAAGGCAAATACTAATAGCAAAGTTATAGGGTATTGAGAAACTATAAAAATAACTATTTAAAACTATAAAAAACTATTTTTAGCATCATACATTAAAATATTTAGGAGGAGTCTCACATGCACTTTCTCTGACATTAGGAGAACCTTAGACTGCTTCAAGTTGCTGGGAATAAATTATGCTCTTTGTATGTAACTGGTCAAGCAGAGAAAAACACTGCTGAAACATGTCTTTAATGCTGAGATGTGAAGTGTTTCTTAAGATTAGAAGGTTAGAATCTTTCATTTCTAGCCTCAGTACACTGAGAAAGGCTAACAAGAACCCTGCACACTGCGTTCTGACAATTTATATAGATACTTGTAAAAATTAAGAAAGAAAAAGCATTAAATAACTTGGACTAAGAAGAAAATAATACTAAATCTAAGAAACAAATCTTAAAGGAAATAAGAATCAATGGGATTTAATTCAGACATTTAAAGTAAATGATCAAAAACAGATTTATAATCAAGCCAAAGAAGCACATGGAAGCAAGCCTCTCATACTTCGGAGGATAAATATTTGAGTTGCTCTTAACATCTCTTAGCTTCGAATTCTTCTTTGCAATAATGAGATTAGAATAGATGTCCTCTAAGTCTTAGATCTAAGGTTCTAGAGGTTTTATCAATCTTGGTTAAAAAAAATCTTGCAAAGGGAACCCTGAACAAATTATTTTAATAGAATTAAGGAAGAGACAAAGAAAAAAAAATCAAAAGTTAGATTGCCAAAAATTCAGGTTAAAAAAAATAATTAAAAGATATCAAACCCTGATCCTAGTTAGTGACTTGGGGGTAGCCACAGTAAACACTTTAGATTCCTGATAAACTCTTTACTTAATCTTGGCTCATTGTTCAAATGCCATTTTTCCACTTATAATTGCATTTATTTGTTTAGCTACTTTCCACTGAATGTTTACTTGAGGATTTTCTTTTTATTTGTCATTTGAACAATGCTCATTGTTGTGGCCTGCAGGTACTTTCAGTATTAGCAAACATATTAAATAAAATATGCGGCCTCTTGGAGGCAGGTGACCTCAATCAGTTTGGGAGTAATAAGTTGAAGGGATTTTATGGTACTAAATCCTGAAAATCTACTTACATTACACTTCTTTGATATTAGAAATGATATTCAACAAAACCTTAGTTTAAACAATAATTCTTATGGAACATTTGTAAGACAGCTATAAAAATATCATTGACATGAATAAATATGTCCTATTAAGTCTTAAATAAAAGAGTATATGCCATATGTTAGTGAATAAAATGAATAAAGTATTTGCATTACAATTTATTGATTTGGGTTTCGATCATGGTTGATGCCATTTATGGACTATGACCTTAAATGAAATATTTAAATTCAATAACATGTCCAACCTATAAAAGGGAGAGAATGCATTTTAAAATATTCTGAGATTTAAAGCAGAAAGATCAAGCAAAATGCTAAGCATACTGTCAAAAATTTGAAAGGTATTTAATTTTGGCCAATATAAATTAATATCAAATATTAATTTGGGAGACTACTACATACCCAAATGCCTAGCAATTACTGTTAGAAACTTAAGTAGTCTAATAGTTTACTTTACATACAATAAGTGTCAGCATTCAATATTCATTTAAATTATTTAAGATTAAGGATTCACTCTTATAAAACTTTGGAATTAGAGAAGATAATGCTAAGTGAAGTTAGCCAATCCTCCAAAAAGACAAATGCAGAATGTTTTCTCTGATATAAGGAGGCTGATACATAGTGGGGTAGGGAGAGGGAGAGGGAGAATGGGAGGAATAGACAAACTCTAGATAGGGCAGAGGGGTGGGAGGGGAAGGGATAGGCATGGGGTTAGAAATGATGGTGGGATGTGATGGACATTATTATCTAAAGTACATGAAGACACAAATTGGTGTGAATATACTTTGTATACAACCAGAGATATGAAAAATTGTGCTCTATATGTGTAATAAGGATTTTAATGCATTACACTATCACATATAAATTATATGTAATATATATATATATATATATATATATATATATATATATTATGTATAATATATATATATCTTTCAATTTCATATATAAATTATATATATTATATATAACATTTTTATATATAATATATATCATTATATATATATATTATATATAATATATATCATTATATTTCAGTACTATTTGTAATTCTCTGAATTAGAAAATGTTTAGAAAGAAGAGTAATAAAAGTTGTGAGTCAAGTAGCAACTGTTGAATTCTATCCACTTTCGATGTAATTATGTTATGAATTTAGAAAAATGTTTAGGAGATGTTTTATTTTAAAGTTCTACATATTTGACTTTGTATTCTAATATCTCAAAATATTACTATACTCCTCAAAAGCATTTAAATCTCTTTATTTTTAGACTGGTAGTTAAGGTAAAATGATTAAAGATATCTTTTGGATCATTAAAAAAGTAGTATTATAAATTTAGTTTTATCAGCATTATTGAAATACACACAGATAAATTGTACAATAATTTCAATAAAGGAATTTTTTTTATTTTGCTGCTTATATTTATATATTATGTTTAAGCATCCATAGTCAAAATAAAAGTCCTGAGTGTTTTATTTTAAAAATTCCATTGTTTTAGTTGTGCAATTCAGGCAATATTCCATTTATATTAGTTATTGTGTAGAAGGCCTCAAAATGTATTCTCTGATGTCTAGATATCCAGTTGTTATAACAACAATTGTAGAAAAGAGGATTTATTTTCTATTGAGTTCTCATGTTTCCTTGTCAAAAATCAATTGACCTCAAAAAATAAATGTCTATTTGTGGAATTTCATTTCAATTCCTTTGGCCTGTAAATTTATTCCTATGCGATTATTATACTTTTTAATGATCTGAACTTTGTAATATGATTTGAAGTTGGAATGTGTGAGTCTCCCAAACTTGTTTTTTCAATATTATTTTAATTATTCTGTCTCCATTTCACCTCCATTTGAATTTTAGATTCTGCTTAGCATTTTTCCATAAATAAAAAGCTGAGATTTTGACCTGGATTGCATTGAATTCTTTAGATAGATCAGAAAAAATATCCAATTTATCCTACAGATAGATTTTTCTGTTGTCGTTAGTGGGATTTTTTTGTGTGTGAATGTATGATTCTTAATTTGTCAAGCAGAACTGTATTTTCTTTATTTCATTTTTAAACACTTTCACATATTATGTAATCATAAAAAAATGTGAAATAAGCATATTCCCACCATTTTACAAGGAATTCAAGGATGAGATGATCTCTTTGACATTTCCCAAAAACGCAATATTAAAGACAGACTAAGTTTACATACCTTGACTCTCTTCAGCTTTATCTAGAATTGTTTAAAATTATAATATACATTTTTGTCATTGATGTTAAAAATCCCAATAGTTTTTTGAACTAATTGAATGTGTTCTACTCCATAATATGTGAATATATGCTGAAAATTTAGACATAAGAATTAACATACGCCAAAAATTTAGTTGCAAAGTATTTAAATCATCATTCTTGTGATTGGAAGCTATTTTAGATCCATGTAACTTATATTTGTTATTTGTGCTAGACCTAGACTCATGCTAAGCCTTATAGACACATAAATTTTGACCTTTACATGTTTTTATATTGGATTTGGGGTTTGACTTAAACTAAGTGTACTTAAACTAATGTAGGCTCTGTTTTTAAGATGCTAAGTTACAAACATTCATTATTTCTAGAATCCACCTATGAACAATGAAACTGCCACTTAAGTATGTACATAATTAAGGCATTTTTATCTTCTCATTGGAACTCCTGTGCCCAGAGAAAATGGGGGACTACCAGTAAAAGCTACTATAGGATTCAGAGACAAAGATAATTCAGGCAGACACTTAAAGCTCACAGTTTGTCTCACCTTGATGAAGTGCAAATTGTTACAATTACAGAAAGGCAGATATTACATATTTATTAGTATAGGTTTAGGTGTTGTTCTTATTGAATTCTACTGAGGGAAAAGCATAGCAATTACATAAAACATGGTGATTATATTTAAATCAGTTTATCAAGGTACTTTTGCAAAGAAAGTGAAAGAAACCAGCTCTGCTAAACTTCAGTTAAAAAAAAATAGCCCATGTAAGCCAAAGAAAAACAGAATTAACAAGTTTAGAAAAAGATAGGAAACTAAAATCTTGGTATTTTTTTCTGGGACAGGTCTCCTGGTCTTTCCTGGAATAGTACCATCAATTCCTCAGCTCCAATGTCATTCCATTTTTATGGTTTCAACTCAACAAATTTCTTATTCAGAGAGTCACATTCCCCCATTTTGGAAATATAATCATGCCTGGGATCACAGAAATAGAGCCCTATGAATTTGCTCATATTTGGTTCATTTCAATGTCAATGAGATCAGGAAGTGAAAGTTTCACTTCAGAATTTTAGGTTTGAAAAGAGCAGTTTTTCTCTGACAAGAGTCACATAATCTTCTGATCCTTGTCAGGGACATACAGAATAATTGAATTTGCTGTACAGAAGACTTTATTCAGTGCTTCACTCCAGACTCTTCTGTCTGTTTTTTTTTCACCTATATTATGCTAAGGAACATCAGCCTTTTATGTGTCACATACTATAAAGATAACATTAAAGTAGTTAATGAAAGGAAGCGAAGGCCAACTGCTTCAACAAAAGACTGAAATGTGTTTTCTTTGGATGTATCATTCTGGATAAATGCAGCTTAAGCCAAAGTATATTCCAAACTTGTTCTCAAAATTGCATTCTGATTCTACATTCTCTCTAAATCCTGCCTCTCCTGGCACTCCTAGCAAGACTGAGCTGGAATAATGGTTACCACTGTGTCTCAGCCTCCCTGGGCTAGAGCTACATCAGGCAGCATAATGAATGCAGGCTGCCTTACTATCATTAGGTCTCAAAGTTGCAGAGATTATTGTTCTATTCCTTTTGGTTTCTTCTTCAATGAAAGCCCTTTGTTATTATTTCTGTTTTACCTCTTCCATCTATTATTGTAAAGAAATTCCACCAATACATTGCCATAATTATTAATTTGCCATCTGCCATTATTTCCTCAATTCATCACAGCTTTGCTCCCACCCAATGTTTTCTTCTATTATAAGCAAATATTTTACATTTTTCACATTATAGGTTCAACAATACCATATGTGGTATGATTCTATAAAATTGATTTTCAAATACAACATGAAAGAAAAAAAATTATGTGCTAATGTCTATTATAGTTATGTAGGTACTTTATTTTTTTTAAGAGAGAGAGAGAGATGAGAGAGAGAGAGAGAGAGAGAGAGAGAGAGAGAGAGAGAGAGAGAGAGAGAGAGAGAGAGAGAGAGAGAGAGAGAGAGAGAGAATTTTAATATTTACTTTTTAGTTTTCAGCGGACACAACATCTTTGTTTGTATGTGGTGCTGAGAATCAAACCCGGGCCACACACACGTCAGGCAAGCGTGCTACCGCTTGAGCCACATCCCCAGCTCCAAAGGTACTTTATTAAGCTTACTTCCCCATGGATAATTAGTGTTTTGTTGTATTTATAAAATTTTTGCTATAGTTTTTTTTATTATTTATCTATTATTAAGAAGAATAAAGCAAAATTTATCCAACCACCTGAATTTCACCATCAGTGGGCATATTACCAGGTGATGTGGCATCTGGATGGACTCTTCCCTCATTGCACCTGGCTTCAATTTTTATTAAGTGGAATTTCACTCACACTGCCTTAGTCTAATGAGCATTTTCTAATTGCCTATCCGAAGTATAATTTCTAGAAATGTCTTTTCTTTTTTGCAGTACTAGGGATTGAACCCAGCAGCACACTACCACTGGACTATATCCCCACCCCTTTTTTATTTCTTATTTTGAGACAGGTTCTTGCAATATTTGTGATTCTTCTGCCTGTGCCTCTGGATTAGCTAGGTCTAGAATTGTTTTAATCAATTGGAATTCTTCAAAACTAGAAACAACTGAAAGCTCAGACTTAAGTGAATCTCAATGGGAGTACCTCATGGATGTCTCTTTAGACACAATGTGGAATTGTCTGCATGAAACTCCCAGAGAGTCTGTTTGTCATACATAAAATCACATGCATTCTGACTTAGGTTGCTTGGCTGCTGTTACAAAATGCCATGGGTTGGGTCACTTAAACAACAAATACTTATTTCTCACAGTCTGAAGGCTGTAAAGTCCAACATCAGGGTGTCAGTGTAATGCCATGTTATGACAAGTTACTTCCTAGTTTTCAGATAGCCATCTTCTTATATCTTTGAGTAACAGAGACAAAGGAAAAGAAAGAGAAGCAAGCTCTCCCTTTTTTTTCTTATAAGGACAGCAATCCTGTGATGAGGAATCCACCCTAAAGGTTTAATTATCTTCCAGAGGCATTATATCCAAATAGCATAATATTAGGCATTAATTTTTCAACATACATATTAGGGGAGGACATAATGATTTAGGCAATAACACTACCATACTGACTAAATTTGACAACTCAAATTACCTCCAAAATTATGTATAATATGGAAAGAGGGAATTAGAAGGTAAGATTTACCAAAATGGTAATATTGCAGGGACAACATATAAAGCATCCTCATTTCCTTCCCATAATTGTAGATTAGAGAGATCAAATAGCTTTCCAGTCACTTTTGATCATTAGAAAGATTTCAAAATCCACTCTGAATATGTTTCTTTCCCATCCTGATTCAGATTTATCCCTTGACTGGGATCTACCCTGGGGAAGATACATAGTTTTCAGATAGTTCCTCCTTCTCTTATTACATCCACCCCCTCTATCATCTCTTTCTAATTTCTCAAGGAGTGGTAAGATGAAACATATGGAAGAAGACCATCTGCTTTATTCCTGACTGGAAAGCAATTGCAGTTCTTCTTAAATTGCTGTTACTTTCTGGAAAACACACATTATAGTACATCCACATGACAGGCACTTTGGGAATGATGCGTGGAGGGTGTTTTTAATTTTGTTTCCTCTTTAAAAGAGGGGACATCAGGTAAGTCCTGTAGGTATTCCTCCTGCATGGTTTGCTGGTACCTCTTGTATGTGAAATCAAACCTCAGCCTAGCTTCTTTTAGCTACTGCTAATGTAGGTGTGCCTATGAAATCCTCCTTCTGAGATACACTGGTTGGCAGCAAGTGAATTTTCCTGAGATACTAGCAGATACTTCAAGCCCAGCTACATCCTGTGGTGCCCACTTGATCCTCACAGATACATACATATAACATTAATGCCATGATAAAAAGTGGGGAGGAGGCTCCTACCATCTTTCTCCCTGGGTGTTTTTCTCAAATCCACTGTACATCTGCTGAGTTTGCTATAATTGCAGTTCAGTACAGTACAACTGCTCCCTAAGCAGTGAAAGAGAAAGAACAACTCATGCTTCTTTGATATGTGAATTTATTCTTTGAAGAACTGCCTGCAGTGTCATTTGTTCATTTACTTTATTTATTGTGTAGAAATATATCTATGTATATAGGAAAATCAACTGCTTAAGATCATATATATGTCCTTGGTACAGTTGTGTGTGTGTGTGTGTGTGTGTGTGTGTGTGTTTGTGTGTGTGTGTGTATGTATGTGTTTTCTTCTTGGTACTGGGGTTGAGCCCATGGCCTTGTGTGCAAGGCAAGCACTCTCTATATATCCCCAGTCCCCTTGGTAAAGTTTTAATATTTTTTCTCAGGTAAGTAAAATACACCTATAAGTTTATTTCTGGATATTTGTGACATAATAAGAAATATATATCTGGTCTCTGCCCAGGGATCCCAACACAGAGTTGCTAAAACCCTGTGATTGTTGAGTGTCAGTGATACTAGAGGTACTTTTTGTTCTAATATTTTTCTTTGGTTATTTTTTTAACAGGATTCTGTTCTTTGTCAGAGTTTGTAAAGCCCTTGGAATTTATTGTGTGATAGGAGCATCCTTTGTTTCAATTAAGTTCTTCTTAATGAGCTCCTGGATTGCTTCAGGATGAAGGCTAGTCATGAGAAAGGAGGAGGATGTTATCAGATGACTTTTTTCAGTATGGGCTTCCATCCTCCACAGAAGAGAGGAGCTGAAGATGGAATTAATAATCTCTCATGGCTATGTGATAAAAACCTCCATCAAAATTACTGAAAAACACTGGTGTTCAAAGAGTTCCTAGGTGGGTGAACACATCCTCCTGACCAGAATGTGGGGAACACCAACTCCACTGAAACAGAAACTCTTTTTACTGGGTCCAAGTCTGTCTGCTGATGGCTCAACAGATAAGAATCGGAGTTATTCAATGGGAGGAGCTATTGTCACCAAAACAGGACCACCTTGTGGAATTCAGGTACATGGAAGGGTTTTTATAGAGAAAGAAAGAATTGTGTGACAATGGGCAAGAAGATATATGGTGCATCTTTTTTTTTTTGTTTTGTTTTGTGATTGGAATATTGCAAACTTGCTCTACCTCCTGGGACTAGTTCCTCTAATTCTTTAGAGGAATACTTTACCTTTATGCAAGTTAAGCATCATTTTACTCAGTCCAGTATAATCTGAATGTCTCTGTGTATTCTGATTTTTGTCAATTGTCAGAAAGATTATTTAAAAATGAACATCATAGTAATTTGCATACAACATCAATTCCAAGTAGTTTTCACTCACTTAAGATTTTGTCTTCTATTTTAGCATCTCTGAAAATGGTACTCCTGATGCCTGAGTTGGTTATCTTCCTTTGTCTACTCACAGTATACTCTTCAATGTACAATCATATGCCAGGTTCCCAAATTGAAGCCTGAGGGAAACGTTCATACTCTTGCATACCTCATGTATTTAGTAGCAATTTTTATCTAGTATCTGAATTGTTGGTACTCCTTGCTAGATAATGTGCTTCAGGAGATTTGATGTCTTATTTATCATTGTATTTTAAGGGCTAGATAATATATAGCCTTAACAGTTTAAACAATTGTTGAATGAATGGGCTACAATAATTCTATGAGTACACACCTAATTTTCATAAATTTTTGAGTCACTTTTCCATGCTAATCTTTATTAAGTCTAATTTGAAATTCATGAGAATGTATTTAAGTCAGTAAGGATAATGAAATAGAACAAAATCTTTCTGTTTTTTGGACCCTTGACAAATTAATAATAAACTCTTCATACCTTGTTTTTATCATAGACTATCCCACACTCCCTCTTATTGAAAGATCTTTGATACTTTTAGATACAGAGTATGCAAAAATGTCATTTAAATATAAGATATATGTAGGGAGATTTTAGGTGGGTGGGGCAACTATGTATGAACACTATTTCTATAAATAGCACAAATTCTTTTATAATTGTGGCTAAGTGATAGCCAAGTAAAACAGGGACAGGAACCAAATTGACTGAACCCTGCACAAAGGACACATTAAGAAATGGGAAGTCAGACATTATTATCAATTAAGGTAGCCAAGATGAAAAGATTAAAAATTAAACACTGAACAATTAATTGTCAGAATTAAAAAAAAAGTTCAGAATAATGTTTCTCTGTAGCATTTGGTAATTTGGCATATTTCTGACTCAAAGTTGTATATCTTACAGCTTAATGAATGTTTCAACTTAGAAGCAACTCTATTTGATCCAAAGACGAGATAATGTTGATCTGTAACACTGATACTGATTTTTTTTTAATATAAGAAACAAAGTTTTCTTGACACTGGATTAAAAACCCTATTGCTGTATTCTTCAAATTCTTAGAAAATATCTATTTTATGTTTTTAGTCAAACAGCATAATTTAGCAGCTGAGAAAAAAAGCTATTTCAAATGATTATTCTGCCAGAATTATATATATTCGGACAGATGTACACGGATTATTATTCAAAAAGAGAAAGAGTCATGAAATACTGATAATAAAACTATTAAAATCTACTTTCAATTTTCAAGTCAATGATAAATTCAAATGAGAAAAAGGGAACACCGATGAGCCAATTTTTAAATTTTTTTTTGTATTTTTCTTGATTCTTGGCAATAATGATCATATTTTATGTTATAAGACAACCATCCTCCTAACAGCCAGTTTTATAATGCTAGTTCTTTGAGTTTTCTTTAAAAAAAATGAAGATAAGAGACCTTTTTAATATCTTCTGGTTCCTATTCAGGTTAATGCAATTTTAACTGTTACTACAGTTAACATTGCAATTAACATAATAATTTCTGCCTTTATAATATCTAATTGTTCTATGATTTCTTTTAATTTTTTCAGATATATGCATTTCCCCTGTAACTATTCAGAAACAAATCAATATACTTCAATTCACACTGATCCTTAAAAGTTCTTAGAGAGTATGTATACATTTTTAATCCTAAGACAGAAAGCAAAATTTCGGGTAAATTTTAGGAGATTCATTTTCTTCTCTCTTATTCACCACTGCATCTCCAGTTCCTGGAGTAGCACTCAGGACACATGGAATAAATAAATTAATGATGTTTATTCTCATATACATCTGTTAAACACTTTGCTAATTTGGAGCTATAGTGGGAGTCACCTTCCAAGTCAGAGATTTATCTCCCCCCACCATTCTCCTTCTCTATGCTTCCCCAGAAAAAGAGCCTCCCCCAACCCTCTAGCAGCATTCAAGGTGGCCTCCCCACAGTGATATTTGATATCAGACTCCTTTAAGTGATTTTGTATTAATATAAAACTCCTTGGCAGTAGCAATATAAACCTGACTCAAGCAAGCTTTGGAAGCAACTTTGTGACATTCTCCTCACATCCAGGCATTTCGATAATGCCACTGCCTCTTTCAGAGTTATGTCTTACATCTCAAATGAGGAGATTGACTCCACTGCCATTACTGAACTACAAAAAGGCTTTCAGTGGTGCTATAAAATTTTTTATAACTCAGAACAACAGAAATGCATAGAGCCTTGTTCAAATGTAAGAGTTGTAATGTATAAGGAAAGAGGATGTTTACTACAAAATAATTTTTATGCTTTATACACCATGGGCATCTTATGTGACTAAAAAGGACTTTTTATAACAAAAAGATCACCTGTTCCAATAAGATGATGAAATTAGCAATATTAAAATGGTCATTTTACATATAGATTTGGTGTAGAACATTTAGCATAGATAAAATTAAGTTGCTTCTTTGTTGATTGTTTTTCTTTCGCTGTTGCTGATGAGGGACTATCTCGAAAATCCTCATTTCTTTCAAATTCTACAAACTGAATTAAAAAGAGGTAGGAAGATACAGATCATCATACATCTCCAGGAAATAGTTTTAGCTATCTAAGCATGAGAATTTTTGCTGTGACTGCTTTTCCTACTGATTTCAATTATCTTCAAACAGATCAAACAAAGCACTAAGAGCCCCATGGAAAAATCAACATCTAAAAATAGAAAGTACAGGAGTGAGCACCAAGGCCTGTCCAAAGACCACAGGGGAGCATGCACCCGCCAAAGGGCTATATTTGGCTGCCAATTAGTGTTGGGGAAATAACAAAGTGATGGGTAATAGTAATGAATTCTTAGGACAGATGAGTGCAAAGGAAATGGTGAATGAGGAAAGACATTCATTCTCAAGGAGATCAGATGAGCAAACAAAGAGTGATAGACTCCTGCATCAGGATGGATTAGTGAGCTGGATTCTGAAATCATATTGTTGTTAGCATTAATGAAGTTTTCATCTTTGTTTTGCTATTTACCAGTTGTATGAGCTTAAGCAAGTATCAGTGCTAAGATCATTTATATGCAACTAGCTAAGGTGATATTACTTAAGTTAACAGTTTCTTATGATGATTGGATGATTTTATGTGAAAAAAATTCTTATGGATATCTAGTTATAGTTAAGGCTAAATAAACATTTAGTAATAATTTTTACTATATCTTTTGCATGGATATATTTCTTTGTAATGGGATGACTGTCCAAGATTTTTAAGCTCCTGGGATGATTATAATTATCTTAATCTCTCAATGTTTCTTAAAATATTTCCCTTTCAAACATACACATGTAGATAGTGCCTATAAGCTATACTTTAAAAGGTTACTTTATCAATAAGGGAGTCTTTCTCTGTAAAAACTGCAGTTTTCATTTCTAAATTCCAATCACAAATTAATTCAAATATCAGCATGAGAAAAGAACAATTGGTTCTGGAGTCCTTCAGACATAATTTGGAATCCATTGTGGTCATTCAGCTGCATAATACTGAGCAAGTAAAACTAAAGAATTTCAATAATTCATCTCGAAAATGAAGATGAAAACTCTAATGAGAGTTTGTGAAAACTAACAAAGAGAGTCTATACAAAGAATGAAAGTCAAGGCTACTGAAGATGCTCATTCTGAGAGTCTTGATTTCACTACAACTGTAATAATCAACATTCAAAGGAAAATTTGTTCATTAGTTGCCAAATCCCCCTTGCATTCTCTATAGTATGGTAAACTTAGGTGACAAACAGAACATACTTAGAAAGACTAGCAAATCTTCTTTGAGTATCCAGTAAAATAATAAATATCAAAACTCAACCATTACCTTTATAAAGAGGTATTAATTTACAAGTATTCTATGTAAACTTTATAAATTTGGTTTGATATTTTTCATGAACAACCTTTAAAACCTGAGTCATGCTTTTCCTGCTCAAAGGAAAACATATATTAAAAAATAACTTTCAATATTTTTTTGTTTTCTTTCACAGTATTCTTCATGACAAATAATTCTACTTATATGCTTACCTGCAAGATAACCTGTTATGCACATTTTAAAATGCTGATCAGTGTGGGGAGCATAGCAGGGACATTTTTTCATATAATACCATGAGTTCTTTTTTTTATACTGTTCAATAGATACAAGAAATGCAAAAAAAAAAAAGTTTCTTCCTTCAAATCTTACCAATGGGAAATTATTTATAGCTAAAAACAGCAACAAAAGTAGAAAAAGAAACATTTCAAAGGTTATTCAAGTTTTCTGTTATACATTCAAATCCTTTTCTAGATTTTGGAGAAAGGAGAGTAAGTGAATGACTGATTCTTCCCAAATATTTAGAGAATTTAAAAAAAAAACAAGATTGTGTCATATATCCAGTAATAATTCAGAGTTATTTTCTAGTTATACTATATGTTCTACTTTGTTAAACTGAAACAGCTACTTCCCAGCATCCAGAAAGTAAATGGTTGAATGTTGTTATGGTTTATATATAAAGTATCCCCAAAAGCTCATGTTTAAAACAATGCAAGAAAACTTATAGGTTAAATGATTGGGTTATTAGAGTCTTAACCTAATTAGTGCATTAATCCAATGATATGGATTAACAGGGTAGTAACTTCAGGCAGGGCAGGATGTCACTGAATGTGATGGGTCACGGGGGACATGCCTTGGGATTTATATTTTGTCTCTATTGAGCAGAGCTCTCTCTGGTTCCTGATTGCTACTTTCCAAGCTACTTTCTTCCTCAACTCTCTTCTGCCATAATGTTCTGAGTCATCTCAGGCCCAGAGAATAAGGTAAGGGTCATCTATGAACTGAGACCTCTAAAATTGTGAGCACCAAATTAACCTTTCCTTCTCTAAAATTATTTTTGTCAGATATTTTGGTCACATGAGCAAAAAAGCTGACTAAGCAGATGTGATAAGTTTTCTCATTTTTTTCAAAATTAGGATCTTTATTCATCTTTTGTTTATGCAAGGCAATGACAACCGACCCCTGCCTCCAACCATGCAAAGTACAGTGGGAAATAAATGATCATGTGCTCACAAAATGAGAAGAATTTCCCTCATAAAGAGATAAGACATGAGATAAAAAAAATATGGTGACGAGTAAAATATGAAGTGAATGAATTATAGAGTCCTATGGCGATGTGTAGGAGGAAAAGACTATTTTGAGCTAGAGAAGAAAGGGCAATTACCCACGCCCCCCCCCCACAACAAAAAATAAAAGGTTATTTTGGGTTCAGTCTAATGAATAAGATGAGATTTTGTTTGTTTGTTTGTTTTACAGTTATTGATGGACCTTTATTTATTTATTTGTTTGTTTATAGGCGGTGCTGAGATTCAAACCCAGTGCCTCACACATAACAGGCAAGCGCTCTATCACTGAGCCACAACCCGAGCCCGAATAAGATGAATTTTTATAGTAAACCTGAGAGTACAGATCTTCAAAGTGAAAAGCAGGGGAAGGGAAATCTGAACTCTCTCATACAGTGCATCATTTAGTTTGATTCTGTTACAAGATGCATGTGGATAAACAAAGGGAGATCACAGTGGGAAATGTTGTGGAGACAGATAACAGAACACAGAGAGACAAATGAGAAACTGGTCAGGACAGGTTATGAATTTATACCAAGCTGAAACTCTGCAACAAGACACAGCAAGGATTTAAAGGAGAAGAAAATCATAGGAGAAACTTAAGTCTTGTAGGACTTACATATAAGCAAAAGTGTACGTAAAGTCAAATAGCAGTCTTTGATGAGGCCAAAGATTTTATTCAGAGAAACCGGAACAAACTTATTTAGTTCTTAATTGATCAGCTTTCTAATAATACTTATCACAAAAAAAAAATTCTAAATATGCTTGCAAGTCACTGCATGAATACCCGAATCCAATTTTTGGGTATGTGTTTTCATTTTCAGTGTGCCCCAAATCCAGAAACTGTTTTTTTCTTTTTCTCTGGGATAAATATTAAAATGTGTAATTTAGCAAGATAAACAAGGGAAAAATCTCACAGAAAAAAACTTAAAATTAAATTGAGATACTATGTGGCTATTTTAAAAATTGAAATTTCTACTTTTCAGAATATGTTAACTAATTTACAATAATTATATATATCATATATATCATTCTCTCTCTGTGTGTGTGTATTGTGTATATCATTATGGTATAACATATTTAATCTTTGTGTTACTAATAAAATTAAATTTCACATTTAGTTAACATAGGTCAGTTGAATCCATTATTAATACCATCTATCATAGTTATATAAAGAACATTTATAGATATAGATTTACAATGTTATTAATAAATTTGTGTTTAATTTTATCATTGGTTTCCACTTTAAAAACCGTAAAATTATCAGAGTAATGATAAGAAAGTAATCAATTCTTATATATATAACAGTTCTCATTCTATACCTCATAAAGACTACTACTTTCATCAAGCATAAAAGAGTAATAATATAACCAAACTTTGAAACACATTTTGCAGTGTTTTACCATCCTAAAATCTCTAAATATGTGCTTAAGTTAGAAATAGAAGTAGATTGTCTCAGACTGCCTGAAGATATGAGTAACTCTTCCAATTGTCACATAGTCACTATTCCCATGTGCCACATTATGGCTGTGAGAGAGAGCCATGTTCTTGGTTACCTGAGCATCCCTTGCATTTTCAGAGCAGTTGCAGAGATTGTACAGGCTTAAAGATTTCTTTGCATCTTGAGGATATAAGAAATGTTTGTGTCCTTGGGATCTGTCTCAGAACAAGAAATACACAAATGTATACAAATATAAACTGGTCTGTATGTGAGAATATTACATCTTATAACTGTACCAATCTGACCACTTGATTTTTGTTTTTTGTTCAATTGTTTGTGAGTACTTTTTTTTAGATCATACTACTTAAATGTTTTAAATAGTAATTCACCTGTAGAGAATGCTATAAAATAATTATGTATTTAAATACATTTCCATTTACCTATAAATTTTAGATTATTATAAATTGTGTTAGCTACTCCTACTTGTAGTTTCTTTCTCACTACTCTTATTTCTCTTTACTTTCTTTCAATATATTAAAATCTTTGGTTTAATATTTATCTATCAAATATCAGTGCTTCAAGCAGGTATCAGTAAGTAGTGATGGATGGGAGTTTGGTGAAGACAATTCTTATCCCAACTTGAGAAAATTGGGCATTTTTTCTTAATATCAGATTCTTCCACACACATCTCTAGTATAAGTTGGCTCTTCATGTTTTCCTTAATTCAAAATATGTAGGTTTAAATGACCTATATTTGTAATTCAAAGGCTCTAGAGACCATATTACACTTTCACACAAAAAAAGAGAACACTTGTCTTTAAATATCTGGAGCATATCTTAACTCACTTTACTGTGAGACATCCAAAATTATTTTAACTTTTGAAGAATACTGGCTAATAAGACTCTATGGTGAAATATATATGCTAACTAAAGAAACAATTCCTGAGTAGACCACATCAAGAATAGAAAATTAGAAAACTTACCAAAAGGAAATCTCCCAAGACAATTCTAAGGGGTTATACTGTAGAAGTAGGTTGTTTTGAACTTCCCATTTCAATTTCTAAGGGATGCCTGAAAATAAATCACAGTCATAAAAAATAATTTTTTATGCTAACCTTCTAGGATAAGTCATTATTTTGTCTCCATTAATCAATACAGAAATTTAAAAACTCCCTTTATATAAGGGTTCTATCATATATAGTTTATTATGACAACTCTTTTTTTATCAGAGTGATTAAGAATTATGTCTCATTACAAATATTGGTGAACCTCACTCTTTCCCCACCCTTCCCACTCCTCTTCTCTCTCCAATCTTCATCTCTGAGTCTCTGTTAGTATATATATTGTGTGTGTGTGTGTGTGTGTTTGTGTGTGTGTCTGTGTGTGTGTGTGTGTATTAGACACATACACATACATGGAGACAGAAAGAAAGCTGACAGGCTGTAAACTCAGGATCATATATGCTCCAAAAGAATATTGTAACTTTTAAATGTTTCCCTGTCAACCAAAATAATAATAATAATAATAATAATAATAATAATAATAATAATAAAAAACAATTCAGCAGTCAGTAAGTTTATGTGAGAGAAATAGCTAAGGTTTACTGATTGAAAATATTTTTTACAAGTTGCCTTGTCTTTCTCTTCAGTCTTGAAACTGAAAACAGAATGTGATATTTATGGTAATGTACTGATTCTCCATTACATATAATTAATCATAATATTTATTCTTTGTTTTATCTATTACTCCTATTATGTAAAGGGAAGAGGATAATTCATGTTTATATCTTCAGTATGTGGATTTATTAAATAAATAAGTGAATGAGTAGATTATATTCATTATAACTTAGAGTTCTGTTTCTTGACTTCTTTGTTTAATATGAATCTAAAAAAAATTTCTTCAAACATTTATAGTGCATATGTTTCTAATAATGTTCAAATAGTTAATAATTTTAATGAGGAGCACTAACACTATTCCCATCACAATGATAGTCACTTGACCTGCTTTTTCTAATGCCATCCTCACAATAGTTATTTAAAATGGATATGGGCATCTCCACTTGTACATGATAAAAGCAAAACTTAGGTTAAAAGACTTTTAAATTTTTTTTCAACACTCAGAGCTAGTAAATGAAAGAGCAAACTCAAATCGAGTCCTTTCTGAAAACAGTCTCTTAACAACTGTAACCCTAAAGATCTCCAATCCTGATAAAATTTCATGCAGTTTTTCCAGGAAATCTTGTGGGATGCTTTTTCATTATTCCATAATTGAGAAAGCCTCCTTTGCCAATCACAGTGGGATGACATTTGTGTCAATGCTTTTCCCTTCTAACCCTACAAAGCTACAAACCTTCAAGTGACTAAAGTATCATTGTATTACACAAAGATTTGGAAATGCAAACATGGTGGTCCTGCTTTATGAAAGTAGTAAAATACAAACTTCCATAATCAATCTCACACTTTGTTATTTATCTTTGTTTTATGAGAACTGCATAAGTTCCATGGAGAACACAGTCCCTTCAGATTCTAGATACAGATCTTCTTTCTAGGCATGTTTCTAGGAAGCTGACAAGGTGACTAAAGTCTAAGACAGATTACATGTTACTCTTCTCTCATCCCTACCCTGTCTCCAAAACCCTCACTAGAATTGTTCTTATAAAACTAACTATATCTAATATATTTAATCTGTGCAGTCTCAAAATTATACCAGTTATGTCTGGCATATCTACATTTCACCAGTGATTTATAAGGTGATAAACTACTGTGGATAACTTAAACTCAATAAATATTGTTGAATGAATGAATGAGTGCATAAGTACATTTCTCAATATATATTTTCAGTGACAGTTTTGTTCTAGTTAAGACACACTTCTTTCTCTATTTTCACCACTACACCTGCTATCTTTTAACTACCAATATACAGGTACACACAAATACATGTACAGAAAACAATATACTGAAAGAGAAACTGTATTTCAGATTCATTTAAATAAAGCCATTTAAGCAAATGTCTAGCTACATTTTCTCAGCTAGCTCCTTATTCATTCTGATTAAAACACATTTCTGAGTATATCATATTAACTATTTTTTTTAAATCAAATACATATTTTTATGCAAACTTTTCTCTGATATAATCTGTGAGTTCCCCAGGGAGAAAAATAATATTGGAAATTTAATTTATTATGGGATTTATCTGAAATTTATCACTGAAAAACAGTAGTGGTAATAATCAACTTTGATCATACAGATAATCCAATCATTTGAACAATAAGAAATCATAGTAAATCTTTTCTTACAGGATTGAAATTGAATCAGAACTATAGAGAACTGAAACAAAAAGCAGTGTATTTTTGATAAAGATAGTGGATAATGTATAAGTAAATGAGCATGTATTAAATTGAGTAATGTACTGGGGAAGTTCATAAAGAAATTAAATTTTTGAAAGTGGAATTAAGTACAGTGAGTGTCTCAGGGAGATAGCACATTAGAAAGAGGGATCTCAGGTGTAGGTGACACCTCTGATCATGACAGGCAGTGAGACAGAGGCTGATTTCTGTTTTATGATGAGCTTTAAAATCAGCAACATCTTTGGGAACTGCTAGAACTCAAAAACTTGCATCTACTAGTGAAGTAAATTTAATTGGTTTGTGGCCAAAGTTCTCAAGATGAATAAAAATCAATACCAATTATTTAAGTTATATTAGAGTTTATGGTGCCTATTTCAGATAGTTGTTCAGGCCATTCTTAGGTTCCCCAAAGGTTATTTTACTATTTAGGAAAACAAACTACAAATATCTTATAGGTAGCCCCCATTGGTTAATCCTTGAGAAACAACTTACTTTACTGATTGATGATAATTAACATTCTATTGAGGGGGAGCTCATATATAAAATTTTTCAGATTTAAACCTAACAGCATCTGTCTTCCAAAGTTTATAAATCTCAAAGTACTTAAACTTACTTCTGCAAAAAGTGTAATTTAATTTTTTCCATAATATTTGCTTCATTATATCTGAAACACAAATCTATTTCTCCACATTTCATTGACTTTTGTATACAACAATTTAATCCTTAAAACCTAACGAAAGTTAATTTGGTAGCATTCTATTTTATCCTGAAATGAATGCTGCTTTTCATTTATAACTTTACTATAATTAATTGTAGCATTTGTTGTATCTCCTAGTTATTAATTGGAGAGTATTCTGATCTGCTCTAAAATGCATGTCCTTTTTCGGAACAAAATACTAAAAACCCAAAAAATGTTCTGCCCCTGGCAATCTTATAGTATTTTTAGGGATCCAAATTAAATGAAGGTATAAAAACAACCTCAGCAGCAACCAGTATTTTGAAATTTATTCAGTGCCATTTTGACAAGATAATCTTTTTGTTTCTTGATTTTAGTTTCTTTGCTCAGTTTTTTTTTTTAGCCTTCAGCAGCATACACTACTACCAGAATTTTAGTGTATATACATACTTATATATTGTTTTAATTTGTTTATATACACCAAACCAATATGAGCTTGCCTGTCTATGCAACAATATTTTGGTGTTTTTACTTCCTATGGTGATTGGGAAACACCAACCTGTGTGTGCCCTAAGTGGATTGTGCTTCTACAATAGCTTAGATGTTGTTGTTTTTTTCTCTTCCCCACATAGAGCCTGTTTAGTATTCAAGTTTTCTTCTCTTTAAAAAAATGCTAGTCCACCTGGCCTAGGGTCTTTTCATCTTGAAAAGAATAACATGTCCAGCTTTAAAAATACCTGTGTTGAGAATTCAATAAAACTTCTGTTGAAATTTTTCACCAGAGTTTTTAAGTGAATATTAAACCCATCGGAAAGGGTAGCTCAGGAACAATTCAAATGGCTGACTCCTTCACATCCATAAATTATAAATCTCTGTTAGTAAAACTTATGAGAGCATGTGGTAATGATGCTGAATTTAAACATTTACTTAGTGCAATCACCTGCCATAGTTTTATGAATTAATATTTGGATGGTAGTGGGGAATGGAATGTCACAGCCAGGAAGCAAATCGGCAGTGTGGTCCAGTCAAAAGTTTTCTCATTTTTATTTGTATTCTTTTATTTACTTGTGGTGCTGGGGACCCAACCCAAGACCTCATTCATATTAACATGCATTCTGCCACTGATCTATAGCTCAGCTCCAGTCAAATTTTAGATATAAAAGGATACTTGAAGGGAAAACAGTTTGAGTACAAAATTGCACTTTTACCCTTTGCTCTGATTTAAGTCAATATATTTAAATTCATTTGAAATGTTACAAAAATCTGCATGTGTAAAAATATTAAAGTCTCTCTCTCTCTCTCTCTCTCTCTCTCTCTCTCTCTCTATATATATATATATATATATATATATATATATATATAGTCTTTAACCATTTTGTAATTATGCCTGTCTTGACTATATTACAAAATGGTTAAAATGCTTGCTACCAGATCATTATTTCAGCTTTCAAGTACACTTGTTACACTTACTTTTCTTAGAAAAGAAGAAAGAAATCTTTCATATCCATTAATGAAGTAAAAAAAGAAACTCTAAATATATCGTTTGTTAACTCCCAATTGCTCCTAGAACACATGACAATAAACATAGTGGCTTAAAGGAATACACATTCATTTCTTGTAGTTTTATAGGTTTGAAATCCAACATAGATCCTATTGGAATAAAAACCAGGTGCTTGGCAGGGCTATATTTCTTTCTGTAGGCTGTATAGCAAAATATGTTTGGTTGTCGTTTCCAATTTCTAGAGTCAGTCAGAATTCCTTGATTCCTGGCTCTCTTTCTCCATCTCCAAAGCCAGTGGTATTCCATCATTATAACTGTTCTCCTGCAGCCACTTCTCCCCGATGATCTCTTCTTCCTTCTTCCTCTACTTTTTTTTTTTTTTTTGGTACTAGGGATTATACTCAGGGACACTTTTATCTCTAAGCCACATACTCTGCCCTATTTTGTATTTTACTTAGAGACAGGGACTCAGTGATTTGCTTATCACCTCACTTTTACTGAGGCTGGCTTTGAACTTGTTTTCCTCCTGCCTTAACCTCCAAAGCCACTGGGATTACAGGTATATGCCACTGTACCCAGCTCATCTTCTGCTTTTAAAAACGCCTGTGATGATAGTGTGTCCAACCAGAGAATCTAATTTATCTCCCTATTTTAATGTTCACAACCATCATTTCAACAGAAATCTTAATTCCCTTTTGCAGAATTCATAGTTTCCTGAGATTATGAGATGAAAATATTGGGGATGGGCATTATAATTTTTTTCTTCCATATATCTTAATTTCCTTATTTTACATTAACTAAATAAATATAAGTCATTGTATACTTCATTCCACATGAAAACCTGTTGATGGTTTCAACATGAGCAACTATTCTCTTATGTCTATATAGAATAAATCTTAATTAGAAAGAATTTTTTTATTCCATTTTTTTTCTTCCCCAAAGCTGTGTAAGTTTCCATTGTAGAGAAAGAGAGCACATGATGCCTTTACATAAGAAATTGTCACAGAGAAAATTCAAAGGTGTGTACTGAAAAGAAACAAGAAAGATCTACTTGAATTTCCTGGGATAAAGTGAGGCCAGCCAAAAGAAAGCTTTTCTGATATTATGCATGCCCCATTGTAGGAAGGTTAAGATGGTTTTGTGATCAAATGTTTCTGTGCTGAGGAAGCTTTTAGAGAGTGGGAGCATTGTGTTTCTGAATTTTCTTTGTGGGAAATTGTTAATTGACCCTTCTTCTTGTCAAATATGAGTATCTCTCAGAGAAGGAATAGATCTGGAACATCTTAGGTAATCAGAAACACAGGTGCCCAACATGTAGGGGGTTCTCTTTACCTTTTCCTGGTTAAAAAAAAAAAGACTGTGTTGATCTATAGGCATGGTGGGGAGACAAAATTTGATATTAGCTATAGTATTAAAAATATAAAATCTACTGAATTTCAAAGATAAGAAAATTATTAAATGTTATCAAAAGGTAACAAAATTTTAATGGTAACAAAATCATCAAAAGTTACTATATGGTCAGTTACTATTGCTAAATGAGGTCACAATATATTTTTATTAGAATTCTATCTAGTAACTCAAGATTTTATTCAATTGTTTTGTAGCTACTTATATCATCTGATAAACATTCTAGACACGCTCTCTCCACCACCATCCTAACCCTCCTAATGATGGAGGGTGAAAGTAGGAGGTGTGAATATGTTTGAAAGAAACGTTTCAAGTTAATTATGATATCATGAACAGTTGAGAACCATAGGTCCACTCATTTATATGTAAATGCTTACAATAATGTGAAAAGTATTGGATGAGAGATTTCAACAAGTTTGTGTTCTTAGAATCAATCAAATTGTACCTGACTCTTAGAGGATATAAATTAAGTGGGAGGAAAGCATTCAATTCACAGGAAATCACTGGAACCAAAGCATAGAAACAAAAACACAGTCATGCCTTCTTGCAGCTCAAATGGTTCTGAATTACTGCAACAGAAATTGAGAGCAAGGTCCTGGGTAGGATTGGCTAGAGAACAATAGGAGATCAGAACATAGTTTTATACATTAAATGGCTTAAAACATATACTTTATCCAATTAAGGATAATAAATTACTGTCGATTTTCAATATATGGAGCTCCTATTTGTTATTACATTGATGTCACTCTAAAACTCCTATCAAATCATGTATCCATCATACTAAATCTGGGAGTATCCAGTGGTACTCTGCTAGGCTAGAAGAAAAGTGTGGGATTTAGGATATGACTTTGAAAGCTATTTTTTCAATAAAATTTTATATATAACATAGTTGATAATCACAGATATACTCACACATACATTAATAGAGACCTGCTTCACTGACCTTCACAGGAGCTCAAGTCCAGGGTAGGCTAGAGTCCATCCTGCCACCAATAGTCACCTGCAGGAGCCCAGGCTTGGACCAGACCCACCTCGATGACCTGCACCGGAGCCAGTGCCCAGGGTAAACTCAGGTTGCACACAACCCACCACCTGGGAGCCCAGGTCCAACCCAGTTCCATCTTCAGACATTATAGCCATCCCTTTTGCCTTCCCCATGTAGTAGCCTCTACCTTTGGACAATGGACAGGGCCTAGAAGCAGCTTCAACTTGAAGCAGGTATCCCAAAGCCAGTGTAAGGACCACCATTTCAGCCCTATCTCTGAAAGGCATTGCATCCATCTTGGGCTACCTCCACTACTAACTAGAGTTACCTCTTACTATCACCGCCACTATCTATAGTTGTAGTAGCATCCATCTCGGGAAACCGGCAGGGTCTAGAAGTCCAATATCAAGGTGAGATAGAGATAATCTGCACATATACTACAAGATTATAGGGTAGAAACTGTAATACCTCAGATCCACACTGCAAGAAAGGAAATCACAGAGACAGCACAAAAAAAAAAAAAAAAGAGGAAAGTGCTCCAAACAAACCAGGACAGTACAGTAACAGAACCCATGGACAGTGAAATTGATGAAATGTCAGAGAAGAAGTTCAGAATGCTCATAATTAAAATGATGTGAGAATTAAAGAATGACCTAAATGAGCAAATACAGGCAAAAATTGATCACTCCAACAAAGAGATAAGAGAGCAAATACAGGCAACCATTGATGACACTAATAAGCAGATAAGGGAGCAAATACAGGCTTCCATTGATCACACCAACAAAGACATGAGGGAGCAAATACAGGTAGTAAAAGATAATTTCAAGAAAGATATAGAAATTCTAAAAACAAAATAAATAGAAATCCTTGAAATAAAGGAAACAATTTAAACCAAATTAAAAAACTCAATAGAAAGTATCACCAAGAGACTAGATCACTTGGAAGACAGAACTTCAGATAATGAAGGCAAAGTATACAATCTGAAAAATAAAGTTGATCACACAGTGAAGATGGTAAGGAAGCATGAGCAGAAAAGCAAAGAATTACGGGATAGCATCAAAAGACCAAATATAAGAGTTACTGGAAAGAGGGAGGCACAGAGGTTCAAACCAAAGGAATGCACAATCTCTTCAATGAGATGATATCAGAAAATTTCCCAAACATGAAGAATGAATTGGAAAATCAAATACAAGAGGCTTAGAGGACACTAAATGTACAAATTTATAACAGATCAACACCAAGGCACATTATAATGAAAATGCGTAGCATACAGAATAAGGATAGAGTCTTAAAGAGAGAGGAATCAGATCACATATAGGGGGAGATCAATTTATATCTTAGCAGATTTTTCAACCCAGACCCTCAAAGCCAGGAGATCCTGGAACAGCATATAGCAGCTTTGAAAGAAAATGGATGTCAACCAAGAATCTTATATCCAGCAAAACTAAGCTTTAGATATAATGATGAAATAAATATCTTACCTGATAAACAAAAGTTAAAAGAATTTATAATGAGAAAGTCTTCACTACAGAACATCCTCAGCAAAATATTCCATGAAGAGGAACTGAAAAACAATAATGAAAATCATCAAACGGAGGTATTACATTAAAGGAGAAATTAATCAAAGGAGAAAAAAGTCAAGTTAAACACCAAAAATAAACAAAAATGGTTGGGAATACAAATCATGTCTCAATAATAACCATGAATGATACTGGCTTAAACTCACCAATCAAAAGACATAGACTGGAAGATTGTATTGAAAAAAAGACCCAACAATATGTTGCTTCCAAGGGACTGGTCTCATAGCAAAAGACATCCACAGACTGTAGGTGAAAGGTTGGGAAAAAACATACCACTCACATGGACTATGGAAACAAGCAGGGGTTTCCATCCTCATATCAAGTAAACTGCAAACTGCTCAAGGGAACCAATCACCAAAAGACATAACAATTATAATTATATTTCTCCCAACAGTGGAACATCTACATTTATTAAATAAACTCTTCTCAAAGTTCAAGAGTCAAACAGACCACAACACAATAATTCTGGGGACTTTAACACCTCTTTCACCACTGAATAAATCTTCCAAACAAAAGGTGAAAAAAAACTATAGAACTCAATAAAACAATAACTTAGACTAAATGTTTTATCCATCAACGAGTGAATACATTTCTTCTCAACAGAACATGAATCCTTCTCTAAAATAGATCATATATTATGTCACAAAGCAACTCTTAGCAAATACAAAAAAAGTAGAGATACTACCCTGAATTCTATCACATTATAATGAAACTAGAAATCAATAATATAATAAAAAATAAAAGCTAATCCAACACTTGGAGACTAAATAATGTGCTATTGAATGAATAATGGGTTGCAAAAGACATTAAGGAGGAGATGAAAAAACTCTCAGAGGTGAGAGAGAACATAGATACAACATATCAAAATCTCTGGGACACTATAAAGGCAGTACTAAGAGGAAAGTTTATTGCATGGAATTCATTTCTTAAAAGAAAAAAAAAGTCAACAAATAAATGACTTAACCTTACATCTCAAAGCCCTAGAAAAAAAAGCAGAAATCAACACTCAAAGCAGTAGAAGATAGAAAATAATTAAAATCAGAGCTGAAATTAATGAAATTGAAACAAAAGAAACAATTGAAAAAATTGACAAAAAAGTTGGTTCTTTGAAAAAAACATATAAAAGTGACAGACCCTTAGCCATGCTAATGAAGATAAGGACAGAGAAAACTCAAATTACTAACATAGGTGATGAAAAAGGAAATATCACAATAGATATTGCAGAAGTACAGAAGATAATTAGAAATTATTTTGAAATATTGTACTAAAAAATAGAAAATACCAAAGGCATTGACAAATTTTTAGAATCATATGATTTGCCCAAATTGAAACAGGAGGATATGCATAATTTAAACAGATCAATTTGAAATTATGAAATAGAAGATGCCAACATAAGAAGCTTAACAACCAAGAAAAGCCTAGGACCATATCGATATTCAGCAGAGTTCTACAAGATCTTTAAAGAAGAACCAATACCAATACTCTTTAATTTATTTCAGGAAATAGAAAAAGAGGGAGCGCTTCTAAACTCATTCTACGAGGCCAATATACCCTAATTTCAAAACCAGATAAAGACACATCAAAAAAGGAAACTTCAAACCAATATTTCTAATGAATATAGATGCCAAAATTCTCAATAAAATTCTGTCAAATCAAATACATAAACATATCAAAAAGGTAGTACACCATGAGCAAGTGGGGTTCATCCCAGGGATGCAAGGTTAGTTCAACATATAAAAATCAATAAATATAAATCATCACATCAATAGATTAAAATAAGAACAATATGATTATCTCAATAGATGCAGAAAAAGCATTTGATAAAATTCAGCACCCCTTAATGTTCAAAACACTAGAAAAACTAGGGATAACAGGAACATATCTCAGCATCATAAAGACTATCTATGCTAAGCCCCAGGCCAACATCATTTTAAATGGAGAAAAATTGAAGGCATTCCCTCTAAAAACTGGAACAATACAGGGATGCCCTCTTTCACCATTTCTATTTAACATAGTCATTGTAACACTGGCCAGAGTAATTAGAAAGACAAAAGAAATTATATGGATGCAGATAGGAAAAGAAGAACTCAAATTAGTGCTATTTGCTGACAATATGATTCTATACCTAGAAGACCCTAAAAATTCCACCAGAAAACTTCTAGAACTCGTAAATCTATTCAGCAAAGTAGCAGGATAAAAAATCAACACCCATAAATCAAATGCATTTCTGTGTATCAGTGACACCCATAAATCAAAGGCATTGCTGTATATTCTCTGAAAGAGAAACAATGAAAATTATCCAATTTATAATAGCCTTAAAAATTAAAATACTTAGGAAGCAACCTAACCAAAGAGGTGAAAGGCCTCTACAACAAAAACTATAGTATGCTAAGAAAAGAAATTAAAGAAGACCTTAGAAGATGAAAAGATCTCCCTTGTTCCTGAATAGCCAGAATTAATATTGTCAAAATGACCATACTACCAAAAGCATTATGCAGATTTAATGTAATTTCAATCCAAATGCCCAGGACATTCCTCATAGAAACAGAAAAGAGCAGTGATGAGGGCTGGGGATGTGGCTCAAGTGGTAGCATGCTCTCCTAGCATGCATGAGACACTGGGTTTGATTCTCAGCACCATATAAAAACAAAGTGAAGATATTTTGTCCACCTAGAACTAAAAAATAAATATTAAAAAAAAGAAAAACAGTGATGAAATTCATGCAGAAAAATAAGAGCAGATAGCATCAGTATACCAGACCTTGAACTGTACTACAGAGCAATAGTAACAAAAACAGCATGGTATTGTACTCAATATTACTCAGCTTTAAAAAGGAGTAAAATTATGATATTGCCCGTAAATGGTTGAAGTTGGAGAATATCATGCTAAGCAAAATAAGCCAATCTTGAAAAACCAAAGGCTGAATGTTTTCTCTAATATGCTGATGCTAATTCCGAATAGGGTTTGGGGCCGGGGCACTAGGAAAGAATAACATTACCTTAGATTAGGTAGAGGGAAGTGATGGGAGGGCAAGGAAGGGGAAGTGGGGATAAGAAAGATAATTGAATGAAACAGACATTATTAATTCAAGTGTATATGTGGCTACATGACAAATATGATTCTGCAACATGTACACTCAGAAAAATGAGAAATTATATCCCATCTATATATAATATATCAAAGTATATAAATGTATTCTAATGTCATGTGTAACTAATTAAAACAAATAAAAAAAATTTTAAAACCAGCTTATTATTGTCACCAAAATAGGCTTGTAGACCCATGGTACAGAACAGAGGACACAGACACAAATGAACATAAATACAGTTATCTCATATTAGACATAGGTGTCAAAAAATACATTAAAGAAAGGATAGTCTCTTCAACAAATGGTGCTGAGAATATTGGTACTCCATATGCAACAAAATAAAATTAAACTCCTAACTCTCATCATGCACAAAATTAAACTCAAAGTGGATAAAGGACCTAGGAATTAAACCAGTGACAATGTGTGTATTGAAAAAAAAAGTAGGTCCAAATCTCCATCATGTCGGATTAGGCCCTGACTTTCCTAATAAGACTCCTACAGTGCAAGAATTAATACAAGAAACAATAAATGGGATGGTTTCAAACTAGAAAGCTTCTTCTCAGCAAAAGAAACAAGCAGCGAGGTGAATTAAGAGCTTACAAATTGGGAGCAAATTTTTACCACAAGCATGTCAGATAGATCACTAATCTCTAGGATATAAAAAGAACTCAAAAATATTAACACCAAAAAAAAATAACCCAATCAATTAATGGGCCAAGGAACTGAACAGACACTTCTAAGTAGAGGATATACAAGCAACCAACAAATATATATAAAAAAATGTTCAACATCTCTACCAATTAAAGAAATGCAAATCACAACTCCTCTAAGATTTCTCACTCCAGTCAGAATGGCAGCTATTGAGAATACAAACAATAAGTGATGGGGAGAATGTGGGAAATAATGCTCGCTCATACATTGCTGGTGGGACTGCAAATTGGTGAAGCCAATATGGATAGCAATATGGAAAAATCCTTGGAAAAGTGGGAATGGAATCACCATTTGACCCAGCTATCCCATTCCTCGATCTATACCCAAAAGTCTTAAAAACAACATACTACAGGGAAACAACCACATCAATGTTTATAGCAGCACAATTCACAATATAAACTGTAGAACAAACCTAGATGCCCTTCAGTAGATGAATGGATAAAAAAATGTGGTATATACATAATGGAATATTATTCAGCATTAAAAGATAATAAAATCATGGCAATTGCAGGTAAATGGATGGAGATGGAGGATATAATGCTAAGTGAAGTTAGCCAATCCCCCCCCCAAAATAAGTGCCAAATGTTTTCTCTGATTTAAGTATGCTGATTTATTATGTGGTGGTCGTAGGCATGGGAGGATTAGATGGACTCTAGATAGGGCAAAGGGAAAAAGGGGAGGGAGGGAGAGGATATAGGAAAGACTGTGGAATGAGATGGACAACATTGCCCTAAGTATATGTATGAAGACTGTACTTTGTTTACGACAAGAGATATGAAAAATTGTGCTCCATATGTGTAATATTAATTGAAATGCATTCTGCTGTCACACATAAGAAATTAAAATAAAAACATGAAAAAATAATTTATACAAAGTAATTCAGGTTGGTGTACATCAGTGAGTTTCCTATGACTGAGATTATGATATTTATCACAAAATGTTTATTACCTATATTCAAGTGCTTACCTGTTCGGAAAGTTCATTTTGATTTCCATATCCTCATCCTTCAACCATCTACATAGTACCATTTGATCAAAAATTATCATAATAGGCTTTCCTTATTAATTAAGAAAAAGCAGCAATGTTCAAAACCAATAGGAGTGTCACTGAGTGGCTCTGATGCCTAGAAAATACAGGTAAAATACTGTGTCATTGTTTAATCTTGTAAAAACTTCAGCACAAACACTGTCAGTAATACCAAAATGCTCATTAATGTCACCTTAAAAACATTCAAAGTTTAAATTAGATCATTGTTTCCAAAGTTATTTATATACTTCAAAAAAATCTGCCTAGCTTGTCACTATTGTGCTAAAAAAATCAAGTGAAAGCTCTTTTTTATTTGATTATAAATCTAAATCTGGACTAGCACACTCTTCTAAGGTTATATATTGTTTTAATATTTATTTTATTGAGAGTTCATTCACTTATCCAAACTCTATATAGATAGACAGATAGATAGGGACATTGATAGATAGTTGATATTTTATAGAAAGAGAAAGGAAAAGAAAGAGACAGAGACACAGAGACAGAGAGAGTTGTTCCCATGGATTCTGTAGCTTAAAAATCCTTAGTCTTTTAGGAGCAAGAGGAGCTCCTAAAAGGAGCAGATATTCTTTTATATCCCTTAAGATGAATAATTTTGGGGTGATAAAAAGATAGTGGTATTTTAGAATAGGAGGGTACACCATAAGGTAGGAGGGATAGAATATTTTAATGCTTAGGGAAGATAAAATACTAGGAGAATTTCTGAATCCAGAAGCCAGTTTGAAGAAATATTCCAGGAAAGATGTTGCTATCTTGGACCAGAATGTGGTGGTAAAAAGGACAAGAAGTGTTATAATACTGTAATTTTATTCACTGAAAATATGACATACAGAGTTCTCTGATGCTCAGATGGAATGTTGGATATGAAGAGATCTACCAGCTTAACAGTAAGTAGTTCAATCTCAACAAACAGAAAGATAATGTCACTAAGATATAGAAGATAGTAATAGAAGAGGTGTGTGTGTGTGTGTGTGTGTGTGTGTGTGTGTGTCTGTATGAGAGAGAGGGAGAGAGAAAGAGAGAGAGGGAGAGAGACAGAGAGAGAGAGAGAGAGAGAGAGAGAGAGAGAGAGAGAGAGAAAATGTATGTGCTGTGTGTGAAATTTTTCTAGGTCAAGTTGGAGAGATTTTTACATATCCAAATGGAAATGTACATTCAACATTGGATTTGGCATTTTGGAATTCAGAGGAAGGAAGAAAGTAGGAGACAAACATGTGGAAATTAGCAGCATATAAAACAAACTTATCTTTTATTGACACACACTATGCAATGATGGCATTCATTGCATATATCATAAAAGATAAGTAAAAACGTAAAATAAACAATGAGACTTTGGGGCATTCCATCATGTTGTGTTTACATAGAAGAAAAGAAGTCATTAAAAGAGAATGCAAAGGATTTACCAGCAAGGGAAAAGGGAAGTAGAGGGAGAGTATCCAACACCAAAGGGGGAACAGTGTCTCAAGAAATTATGGAGCAAGATGTTGTTATAATCAAAATAAAGCATGAGAATTTAATATAGACTGTAGAAGCATGGAAGTAACTGGTGGTCCTACAAAGACCCATTTATAAAGTGTAGGGGATTCCATGAAGTAGGAGAGGAGAGAAATATTGTCATCAAATATGAACTATTATCTTGAGCATATGTCTCTCTCCAATGGAATCAGAGAAGTAGGCAGAAATTGAACATTGAAGAAAAAACTAACTTTTAAATATTTTCATCAGGACATTATAGTTATACCTAATACTGGAGTGATATTGGGGTTTGTTTTGACATGATTAAAGATGCATGAAATAGAATCTGGCCCACTTCGGTTTCTAGTACTTCCTCTTTCCCTCCTTCACTCTCCTTCTGTTTCCCTTCCTCTACTCTACTGGTCTTCCTACTATTGATATATAGATTTTTTTAAAGTGGTGCTTTAGAGGAAAACTAATTTTCAAAGATGAGAACTATAACATCATGAATTGTTTAGCCTGTAAACAAACTAGAAATAATTTCATAGGAGAAAGATCAATCTATTATGGAGTAGAAATTCATTGATGTAGGACAGAGACAGAACACTTTCTGGAACAAGTTCCCTCAGTAGAATAGTAATAGAATATTGTGGGTAGTTAGGAGGATTGGTTTTGGATCGAAACCACTAATTGAAACACACAGGAAAGGAAGGCAAAAATAAAAATATAGTTGGCTAACAACATATTTGAAGGAGCATATGAAATATTTTAAAAAGTTATTTTTCAGTCAAATAGCAATTTGATTATTGTTGAATGATTGGAGGGATGGAGAGCTGTGAGAGATTTGATGAGAAAGGCGAACATGTTGAGTAGTAAGCTAGATATTAAATAGGTGAACAAAATGTGATAATGATAAAAATAAAAGAAAAAAAATAGTAAAAATAAAAAGTTAGAGTCCAAATTGGGAAATATATCTTCAATTACTTTTATTTATTTATTTTTTTGTTTTCATAGTTTCACATGCAACTTTTTAGTAAAAGTGTCTTGTTTTCTTATTTTTACTTGCCTAAGGAATAAAATAATAACCACATACTTCAGTGAATCCATGACAGTTATTGGAGGTGGAATGACAGGCACTCAGCAACATGGGGCTTCAGGAAGATAAAGACAAGAATGACAACAACAACAAAAAAAATGGATTTTAGGCCATGGTAAGGAAACAAGAGGGAATACAGATAAAGAAATCGTAAATGAACAAAAGATGCAGAAGTCAACATCAGCTAGAAGATGTCTCATGTGATCTTCGAGGTTTCATATGAAACATTGAAGAATGAAATGAGTCAAACTAAAAAAGAGAGAGCAAAAACAGATGCATGTGCAAAAATAATGTTAGAAACACATTAAGAAATGTAGCCTGTAAACAAAGTAGAAATAATTTTAGAGGAGAAAGATCAAGTGTACATGAAGATAGTGATCTATAGATGATAAAAGTATGTTTGTTTGTTTTTTAAATAGTTGATTATTTGAGAAGAGTATAGATGCATTCTTTTCTACTTTGTAAGAAACTAAAGGATTAAATTTATCATTACATATTTGCATAATTTACATACAATATCAGTTAACAGATATGCATATATATATGGGTGTATATGGATATATGCATATACACCCATATATATGTATACATATATACCCATGTGTACATATGTTGGCTTAAATGACTACACACACACACACACACATTATTTCTCAATTACATATTTTGAACATATGTATGTGTGTGTGTGTATATATATATATATATATATATACACACACACACACACATACATACACTTACTTGTGTGTGTGTGTGTGTGTGTGTGTGTGTGTGTGTGTGTGTAGGTATTTAAGTCATGGTAATGTTTTAATTGTACTGTTGAAAGGAGACTCAGTCACAACAACCTGACAGTTTCTTTATGTCCCTATATGTATGATCCTCCTCTAAAACTATAGTTCCATGATTCTTACTCATTTTTTAAAAATGTAAAACAGCTTATTTCCATCTGTACATCTGCATTGAGAGCATGTATGTTGCTGTTCTTCAATCAGAACATACTAGATTTAAGATATTAATAACAAATTTGATCTTTAATTGTATAATATAGCGATTCTGCAGAAGTCCAGCTGTGGAAATCAATATTTGGCCAAGGTATTCCAAGGAAATGTGAGCTTCATATATGCATCAAGATTTTTATAGGTACTTATATTACACCAGATTACTATAAGGCAGTACTCTTCATCCATAAACCTCAGTCTCTTACACAGTTGCCTCAATGGGCTACACATTAATCTATGCCCTTTAACTTTTCTCAGGTGTGATATACAAAACAATCATGGTTAGAACACTTATGATTTTGAATGATTTCTAAAATTGCTGTCAAGGGTACCTCATTATACTATTTAACATTTGAGAAACATCTTTCTGGGGATGTAGTGAAAAGGATATTTCTAGACCTAGGCCAGGAGAACACTTCCTAGGCAGGCAGTCCCAAAATATCACACTCAGGGGAATGCAAGTTATGAAGCAGAATGAACAGAGTTCAAGAGCTGGAAAAATAGGTCAACATAAATGCCAAATCTGGAAGATCTGTAGCAGAACTTAGCCTGCCTGATAAATTGAGAGGGCAACACAGAGCAAAGATGATGGATTGATGTGCTGGTGAGACACAGGGGTGGTTCTGGATGAAAGTCCTGACCCTTGAGTCTATCTTCTATACCTTGGCCTTTAAACCAACTTTTGGCTTACCCATAGTCAAGAGGTGAGATACGATCCCTTAAGGATTTCTCAGTTACACATTTTGAACATGACCTGCCCTTGTTCTGATCCCCATTCTAGGATAATGTAAAAATGTGGAACTTTTAATGGCTTAGATCTTTAAGTGTTTGTAAATATTGATTTATCAGACTACCCTGATTTTCCAGTGGCTTAAGACTGTAATCTGCTCTTCATTTTTTGCTTTGTCTGTATTTTCTAACAGAATATATATCCATTGAGCTCTTAGATATGTAGGCTTAACATAAATTTAATGGGGAGGATTATAGTTAGTTAAGTATGCAGATACATAGGAAGATATAGATATATATCAAGTTAATAATTAACATCTAGAACAATGGGATACATTATATTACTATGTGATAGATCATGTATCTCTGTGATATATATCTATATATCCTTAGATGTCCTTCTGTTATTAATTTGGCAATTTGTGTGAAGTTCTCCCTCTTCTCCAGATGATAGATCAACCCATGAAAAAGTATCTACTCTTCTGTACAAATAATTAAAAACAATGTTAGAGTCATAAACTGGAATGCTCTAGTATGCCACCTAAAGTTGCTCCAGCATACCTTTTCTGTCTCCTTTAAGGAGAAAGCCAAAGCAATTTCAGTAAATCCTTCAAAATTCATCTTCTGCTTATGTACACAGTGTCAGTGTTTTTCTACCTAGGGAAAGAAGAAAATGGACAAGCATATGGAGAGAGAATCATGTAACTTCCTCCAAAATTAATACTCATTGTTGGAAGAATTTTTTAATTATTTAAGAAGTCCGTTCAAGTCATCATGTCTCAGAATTCTGGAAACTTGCTCATTGATCTTTGATAATCCCTTATGGATACAGAAGAGTGGTATCACAAGGTAAGTTTTATGATGAACTGTTCTAGACCACCAGTATTATGGCACTATCTGATACATGGAATGTGGACCAGAATAGCCTACATCATTATATATCCTCTTGACAATAGCATTAGGACCCTCCTGGAAAGTAGGGGAAGAAAAACAAATCAGTTGTTTAAACATGATGATACCTATGGTTGCTAAGTGAGATGAACATTTCCGGACAGGAAAATGGGAAGAACTTGTAACTTGATATAGCAACTTTTACCAAGTATGGGTCATATAAGGAGCATAGTATCTGATACCAACTCTCAATTTACCTCATCGATACATTTGTTCCCATGTAATCCTAGGGTATATAAGTAACCTGGTCCTAAAAATCATGATGGACTAGATTCTGGAACCTCACCGTTTTGAGGTAGCACCATTCCTCAGTTCTGAAAATTTATTTATTATCTCATGAATAAATAGAATCTATGGAAAGAAAAGTTTTGCTTAGAATCACAGAGACTTCTTCAAACTTATGCTTGGAGAATTTTTGCATATAATTTTCTTATTCAACAAATGCCTATCCTATACTTTTTTTCTCTGTTTGACCACTTATATTACTTGGAGTACCCACTCACTGTATTGTCACTACCACCTCTTCTGTAAATTTTGAGCTTTCATTTCATTTAAACTTATTTATTTTCAGCCTGCCAGAAAGCATTTTTTTCTCACCAGATTAAAATATATCAGTAATTAGAAAAGCAGTGTAAATTTGGCACTGAAATACTTGAGCCTAAAAATAGGTGTGTCTTACCTGTTAGAGACATAATCCAAGAATTTCAACAAATACTTAGAAGTTAACTATGTATGTGGGTTCATTGTGTTATCCTTCACATGTGTGGGGGCTCACTTCTCTCTGTTAAGGAATAGTATTTTAATGGATTTTGTATCTGGTCAATTTTCATCTTAATGATTATCCTTTTCTAAAATAATTTTACTATTATTTTCTTTTGCTTATTATTGAAAATAAAAAATATATATTTGTATATTAAAATATTTCTACTTAAAAAATCATGTTAGGAGTATAATTTTTATATAAACTCATAAATAAATGTATAGATAAATGATATCTTTAATATTTCCTATGCAAAACTTTCCAGACTAGACATATCACAAAATTCAGAATTATTAACATTCTGGAAAGTTAATACAAGGTTCATGCTACAGAAACCTTGTGTAAGGACTATAGCAAAATATTGCAATTTAATTGAGTGTTTTTTGTTTTAAGAAGGAGACAAAAGCTATGAAATAAATTCAAGACAGTTTATGTTAAGGATTGTCACAAAATAATTTCCTAAAACCATTGGTAACTTACAAAGAGTGGTGGCTTTAAAATACATTGGTATTTTTGTATGGCAGATGTGATACAGTGGACCAGGATTTGCTTCTTAGATACAAAATCATTTAGAATCTTTCCATTTATTCAAAGTGATAAAAGTTAACTGAACCAAAGAAAACATTAATTCAGTATAGTCTTAACATAGGTTTCTTGCAGGTGTGATTAAGGTTATTCTATTTGTTCACGAATTTAGTGGTAATTATGAATGTGAAATTTCTGAAAACATTTAAAATTGTTTATAAACACTAGTGTAAATGTTTTTCTATGTTGATAAGCTTTCACTGAAATTACTTGACTTCTTATTGTATCTAATAATATTTCAGTTAATTACTTATTGAGGCAAATAAATATCTTCTCCTTTTGAATGTTTATACTTTATATTAATACTTCAATTTTTATTGTAATTATATGAACATCTCAAATACTGTTAATAAATAGTAAACACAGTGGCCTTCATGTGTTTACTCTACCTGCAGTAAAAAAATACATATATGTACACAAATGATTAAAATGTATTTATGTATTTAATATGTATTTATGTTTAATATGTATTTATATATTTCACTTATATTACTTGGAGTACCCACCCACTGCATATATAAATATATATCTATATATATTATGTAAACCAATAAATGAGTGTGAGTGTGTGTGTGGGTGACTGTATGTGTCTTTGTACACTTTCAATAAAACCAACTGCTGTAAAGCAGTTTTCATTTTCTGTCATTTAGGACTTTTTTTTTAATATCCTCTAAATAGTTACACATGAGGGTAGAATACATTTGACAATTCGTACATAAATGGATGTGTGACTTCTAATTCTTCTGGTTGTATATGATGTAGAATTACACCAGGCCTATAATCATATATGTAATCACAGGATAATAATATCCAGTTCATTCTATCTTTTATACACCCATACCCTCTTCCCCTCCCTTCACTTCCCTCTGCCTAATCCAAAGTACCTCTATTTCCTATTGTGAATTAGCATCTGCCTATCAGAGAAAAAATTCAGTCTTTGTTTTTTTGAGATTGGCTTATTTCACTTAGCATGATATTCTCCAGCTCATCCATGTACCAAATAATTTCATTCTTTAAGGCTGAGTAATATTCCAACGTGTATACATATAACACATTTCCTTCATTCATTCATCTGTTGAAGAGCATCTTGGTTGGTTCCATAGTTTGACTATTGTGAATTAAGCTGCTATAAACATCAATGTGGCCTCATCATTGTAGAAATGCTATTTTTAAGTGTTTGGGGTATAAAAGGAAAACTGGGATAGCTGGGTCATAATGCTGGTTCCAGTTCACATTTTCTGAGGAATCTCCATACTGCTTCTCATAATGGTTGCACCAGTTTTCAGTCCCACCAGCAATATATGAATGCACCTTTTCCCCACATCCTTGCCAACTTTTATTGTTGCTTGTTTTCTTGATAATTGCCATTCTGACAGAAGTGATATAGAATCTTAGAGTAGTTTTGATTTGGATTTCTCTAATTGTTAGAGAGGTTGAGCACTTTTTTCCATATATTTATTGATTGATTGAAATTTCTTTTTCTGTGAGGTGTCTGTTTGTTACTGCTGTTTACCGGTGATGATTTCCTTGCTTCCCGAATAGTGGAAAGTGGAAGGCTTTATTAAAGGATAGCAGAAAAGACTTCCTACCAGAGAAAGAAGGGGACCCAAAAGACAGAATCCATAGAAAGGGGACGCCTTTTCTTTTTCATATCTAAGGTCTTTTTTTAGTCCTCCCACATTCCTGTCCTTTGTTTCCCTCTGTCCTGCAGTGATAGAATGGAAGTGGGAAGGCCAAAGGTGGGGGATAGGTGGACTGCTGGGGCTGAGAGGAGTCATCTGTGAAGGAAGGGCCTGGGGTGATTAGCACCTCCCAATTTGCTGGGAGCTACTTCATGAACAGTTCTTTAGGGCCTCGGGGACATTAATATTTCAATTTCCCCAGGTGTTGTTCTGGTTTCCTGGGCTCCATTCTCCATGTGGTCTCCATTTTCTTTATCGTACTGGATATTAGACCTGATTTACCTAACTACACTGACTACCTATCTTTAAATATCTAAAAAAAGCCTATAAAATCTGGCTTCATTCTCAGTTTCTTATCCCATTTATTGATTGGGTTATTTGGTATTTTTGATGTTGAGTTTTTTGAGTTCTTTATATATCCTGGAGACTAATGCTCTGAGATGTATGCGGTAAAGATTTTCCCCCATTCTGTAGGTTCTCTTCACATTATTAATTGTTTCTGTTGCTGAGAAGAAGTTTTTAATTTGAATCCATCCCATTTATTGATTTTTTATTTTACTTCTTCTGCTTTAGGCTTCTTGTTTAGGAAGTCAGATCCTAAGCAACATGGAGAACCCTTGGGCCTATTTTTCTTTTATTAGGCACAAGATCTCTGTTCCAGTGCCTAAGTCTTTGATCCACTCTGAGTTGAGTTTTGTGCAGGTTGAGACATAGAGATTTCATTTCATTTTTTTTTACATATGGATTTCCAGTTTTCCCAGCACCATTGATTGAAGAGGCTATCTTTTCTTCAATGAATGTTTTTGGCGTCTATGTCTAGTATAATATTATGTAGGCTTTTCTCTGTGTCTTCTGTACTGTACCAATAGTCTATGTGTCACTTTTGGTGCCAATACCATGTTGTTTTTTGTTACTGTGGTTCTGTAGTGTAGTTTAAGGTCTGTTTTTTTTTTATGGTTCCTGCTTTACTCTTCTTGCTAAGGGCTGCTTTGCCTATTATGGGTCTTTTATATTTCTAAGTGAATTTCATTACTGCTTTTTCTACTTCTTTGAAAAACATAATTGTGATTTTAACAGGGATTGCATTCAATCTGTACAGTCCTCTTGATAGTATTGCCATTTTGACAATATTAATTCTACTTATCTGATCTGAGAACATGGGAAGATCCTTCAGTCTTCTAAGGTCTTCTTTAATTTCTTTCTTTTGTGTACTGTAGTTTCCATTGTGGAGGACTTTCACCTTTTTTGTTAGATTGATCCTCAAGTTTTTTTTTGTTTTTTTTTAGGCTATTATGAATGGGGTAGTTTTTCTAATTTCTCTTTCAGTGAATTTATCACTGGTATATAGGTACATGATTGATTTATGGATGATGATTTTATATTATTCTACTTTGCTGAATTCATTCATTAGTTCTAGAAGTTTTCTGGTGGAAGGTTATGATGCAAAAAAAGAGCCATTTTTAAACATGTATTTTTCATTAAAAATTATTATTTAAATAATTTGACACAATTCTTAAGTTTATTAATCATGAAATACATTACTTCACAATATTTGATGATTATATACATGTTTATGTAATGAACAAATCAGGCTAATTAACATATCCATTATCTCATACATTCATCATTTCTTTCTGATTAGAGTATTCCAAAACCTCTGTTATAGCTGTCTTAATCTTAGCATCTCTGTTGCTTTTATGATATTGCTCATATTTTTAAATAATTACCAACCTAAATTTTTATGTAGTACCATCTGGATTTAATGACTGGGTAGTAAACAGAAGACATTAAAAGACAGAAGATCTGTTCATTTTTTTAAAAAAAAAAAAAAAAGACTAACAAAGTTCAAATTTTGACTTGATAATCTATAGTCATGATGTTTTTTTATTTTTTATGTCCATGAAATTTTCAGTATTTAGAAGTTATATTTTCTGTAATAGAAGGATGGTACAATATAGATATGAATAAAAATTGTGTATTTGGGATATGTTCTTTGGGCCCTAATAATATGTGTCAGACATTTTTATTCTGTATATATTTATTTTCATTAATCACATACCTACAAAAGTAATAACAAATGTTATTGTTAAACATATGAATAAGTCCCAAATTCAGAATCATTAAGGGTACAGATGACCAAGGGTACTGGTGAACATGTAACTGTATAATTCTGTGTAATTAATAGAAGGCTTTTGTTCAAGATAGTTATAGTATGAGTTTCTTAGTTCCCTCATTAGCAAATGTATCTGTGTAACGAAAAAAATCATTAAAATTTTCCTTTCAACTTCTAAATGTTTAAGAATCTTTGGACTATATCATATTTTATGTATTTATAAAATAAATGACTTTTATTAGTTTTCATAGCTCTTACTACTTATAATGGGAATACATGAATGCGAATAAACTAAAAAAGGTACTTGTAACCATAAACTAGAGAGATTGCATATATATTCAATAAAATAAACTGGAACTGTCTATTTTATTTCTGGAAATTATAAAAAGAGTTTAAAGCTTCATTACTGAACTTAACTCAAAATAAATTTCAAATGGAATAAAATTTAAGTCAAAAATATAAAATGATTTTAATATAATGAAACAACTTTAAGAAGAAGCAGTTATTCAGAGCTTACTTGTGCTAAGCAAGAGGTAAATGAAAAACATTCAGAATTTGGTTTGGTTCTAAATACTATGTGGGTATCTTGACATGGGTACCACCTGGGCAGTGGATACTTTCACAGTGCTTTTTCCCTCTATAAAATGGCAAACAACCAAGTCAGAACTACCTTTTTTTTTCTCCAGAAAGTTGGTTGTCAAACATTTACTGGCATATTCCTGTGTATATAACTGTGTATAATAACTTTTGTAACTAGTCAGCTAGGTTTCACATATGATGAAACTAAATTGCAAAAATTGGAAGTGAATTAATATCTGGAAAACTATTTTAAAAAGCTAAACATGTAAAAAAAAATTTAAAAATGTACTGTAATGAAAATCCCAGTACATGAATCAAGAAAGTAAAAAAAAAGAAAGAAAGAAATTTGTGGCATCAATATAAAGAAATTAAAACACTCAATAACATAGACCCTATTTTTTTCTCTTACATTTGCAGCAAAAAGTAAAATGCTAATATTCTAGATAGTCATCAGTTATAGAGAAGGAAACAAGTAGACACATACCTCATTAGCAAAGTACAAAATAGGGTATAAAATAAAAAAGTTTGCTTAAAATCATGTCATCAAATAATACATAATTATGTTTTTTTTAATATTTATTTATTTATTTTTTTAGTTTTCGGCAGACACAACATCTTTGTTTGTATGGGGTTCTAAGGATCGAACCCGGGCCGCACGCATGCCAGGCTTGAGCCACATCCCCAGCCCCCATAATTATGTTTTTTTGTTGTTGTTGTTGTTGTTGTCATTGTTGTTGTTTTTTGATGGTTACACAGAAAAGTAGTAGCAATGGCAAACTAATGTCTGGAATACCCTTGGTATCAGTGAAGACAAGAAAAAAGTAGTAATAGGGAGAATATTCATTCCATACAATTTTTGTACTTTTTCTTGTAAACCATATGGTTAGTCAGCTGTTACTATAATAAGTATTGAGGTCACCAGCATATAAAGGGAAAAAGTTTTTTTGGAGGTTTCTGTTCACAATTGGTTTGTTCCATTGCTTTGGGGCATGTGGCAAAGCAGTATATCATCATATACAGAATGTAAAAGCAAAACCATTTGCCTCACAACCAGGTACCAAAAGAGAGAAAGAAGGAGCTGGGGCACTACCTTCCCCTTCGAGGACATATTTCCCAATAACCTTAAGACTTCCCATTAGGTGTGCCTCTTAATGATGCCACCTGCTTTCGGTAGCAGCATGGGTAGGAGATCAAGCCTTTAACACGTAGACCTTTGGAAAACACTTATTCAAATCAAAGTACCATAAAAATGTGTTTTCTATTAAAAGCATTTTATAAATTTTAAAGTGATAAAATCAAACATTATGCATTGTATGATGTAAATTGTATTTTAATTGCTGTCTAGATATGCTTACAGAGAATGGAGTAAAAGACAAAAAATATTTTTGACATTGATATTTAATTGCTTTTAGAGTCATATTTACTTTGCTATATTCAAATATTTTGAGGGTTCAATTTTAATAAGTAAAAACACTTATTACAGATCTAGCATAATTGACAGAGAAAGTTAAGAAATCATGATATTTTCAGTATCCATAAAACCCAACCATGTTAAAGAGACACTTGGACTGGATGTTTATTGGAGCATTATTCATCATAATGAAGACATGGAATCAACTTAAATGTCCATCAATAAATAAAGAGACAAAGAAAATGGAGCATATATGCACAACAAAATACTATTCACTATGTGGCCATAAATCTTGTTATTTGCAAGAACATGCATGGTCCTAGAAAACATTGCATTAAGTAAAAAAAGTGTAAAGACAAATACCACATGATCTCACTCATATGTGGACTCTCAAAAAAGTCGATATCATATAAATTGGAGAAAAGAATAGTAGTTACCAGGTTGCCAGATAATGGGAAGAGTAGGAGGAGGGGTTGTAAAGGTCGATATATGGATACAATCTTAAAGTAAATAGGATGAATATGTTTTAGGGTTCCTGTTCTATGGCACAACAGGGAGAATACAATTAGGAATAATGCAGTGTATAACTCCAAAGAAGAGAAAACTTTGAATGTGCAAACCATAAACAAATGATAAAAATTTAAGGTGATGGATATCCTAATTATTTAAAGTAAACATCAATCAAAATATCCTTTGTATCTCATAAATATGCCTGAATATTTTGTTTCAATTAAAAATAAAATTAAAATCCAGCTGCAGAAAAAAAATAGCAGGTGAGATTTTTTCCTCATTGAAAAATAATTGAATGCATGATAATTCCTTGGTTTAAAAATATCGGAAACTGTGGTTTCAGTACTAAAATGATCCATTGCACATAGTTGGCTTATTTGTGTGCAAAGAAGTACCTGCAGGCCTTTAGTGTGAGGCACATCTCTGACACTGATTCCCAACAGACATTCTCCCAATTGCATGAGGCTTGAGACTGGGCACGCTCACAGGCATCCAGAGCACAGCTTCACACAACTACATTTTGTCTGGATGCTAACATGTTAAGAATGTATTCAGGCACTATTAAGGTTGATATTTGTAGCACAAGGGTGTTTATTTTCATCTTCACTGAGACACATTTCATATTTGATAAATTGTGGTAGTTTTACTTTATTTTTTTTTCTGATATTAGTTGCAAACAGTAAAATGAAACAGAAAAAAAATGCTAAAAAAAAAAGGCTCTCAGAAGTTTTTTTTTGATTGTTTATTTGGTTCTTTATTTTGTTTTTGTTTTGTGGAGCTAGGGATTGCTTAAACACTGAGCCACATCTGAAGCCTTTTTTCATTTTTTATTTTGAGAAAGGATCTTTACAAATTTCTCAAGTCTTTGATAAGTTGATGAGGCTGGCCTCAAATTTGCAATCTTCCTGTCTCAGCCTCCCAAGCTGCTGAGATTACACATGTATGTCACTGCACCCAACTATCAAAAGTAAAAGTAGTTTTTAAAGAAACATTTGGACATCATTTATTGGTACTTGATAAAATGAACAATGACCCTTCTGTGGATTTTCTTGAATAGTATAGACTTAATAAAGAGCCATATATTTAAATGTAAAATATCTAAATCAGAACTCTCAGCAATAAATATATGCACAGAAGTATATTTTAAAACTGATATTTCATGAAACAAATAAAATGCCAGAATAAATTTAGAATGGGCATGAGACTCACCTTCTGTCTAAAAAAAAATCAGCCTAGATAAGCTTTCTATTCTGGATGAAAACGTGATGATGCCTGAAGGCATATCTTTCTTTTATAACTTTATTTCATAAAGACAGTAAACACAAAGAGTAAAAAAGCAACAGTGTCTGGTAAAGCTAGTGAAAGATGCCTAAAATTTCAGAACACTTTGGAAAATACTCAGGAGTAAAACTATGTGGCTAGGGAGCCAACTATGAGCTAGAACAAAGGAACAGTGGGTTCCACACAGGAGGTTCAAAACTGTCTCCCAGATGTGGAGCTCCAGTAAACAGACTATCCATGGGTAGGTGATATAGCACCTCATAACTGCTTGGAATATTTCTGAGAGACACAGACAGGAAACTCAAGGAAAGTGGCAGGAGAGACTGACCATAAACAATCTATTTAAAAATAGATTTAAATGGTTATTAATGTGAGACAACATAGCAGAGGAGACAATCAAGAGCACTGGAAGGGAATGCTAATGTTTTTTGAAAGGATAAAGGAATCTACCAATTATTACTCTCTTGGGGCATAAATGTGGTTTATGTGAGCACACAAGTATCTGAGAATGGCAGTCAGCAACCCAAGGTCGATCTTTTTTTTTTTTTTTTTTCCTGCTAACCCTTTTAGCGTTCCTTCCTCACTGCCACATTATTACTTAAAAATATCCAGACATTGTGTCTTCTTACTTATGTTTATGTGCATGCATGTGTGTGTGTGTAGGAAGATTAGGACATGGGTTATGTTTTATTTTTCTGTAACTTTTTAGACTTTGCATTTAAAAATTCATAATAATTTTGTTTTATATTATTTAAAATATTCTTGTGTCCAAGTCTAATGTACAAAATATGCAATATTCAAGGATTCTCAGCTTCTCTCTCTACCCAGGTATAACCTACTTACAATTCAGTTCCAAGTTCCTGGGCTTGGGAGTGACAGATATTTGCCCCTTCATTTTCTGTGTTATCTGATGCAGAAAGTTGGAAATGATGACCTAAACTCTTCATCTGAAATATACTTTTCTCTAAATCCTAGATTTGTAAATGATACTAAATTTCTTTCATATACTTCTGAAGTACAATTACACATAGAATATTATTATTATTGATTTTACTCCTAATAACAGTCTGGTAATATAAGAAATAGGTTTTTTATAAAGAAGAAATCTGAGACTAAGGGATCTTAATTTTCCAGCACACTGACAAGCTTCAGAATTTGAATGTGAATTTCATGCTGGTAAGAAAACTGAAGAAATATGAGTCACATATTCGTGACTGACTGCATTGAGAAATAGGTGTCGCTCAAAGAAACAGATATATTGATAAACAAAATCTTTAATCAACAAAGAAAACTCATAAGAGAATTCCTAGTATCTAATTATTACAACACAATTGAGTCATATTTTAAAGTCAGTGAGATGATGTGTTAATTGTCTATATAACAGTAGCCAAAAAATGTGGGGAATTTGGAAAGGAGACCAAATCCTAATGAAGCAATGTATAAGTAATGATACAAGAACGAACACATAAGTTTCAAGAAAATGCATCCTTGTTATTTTTCTTTTCACATCATTAAAAATTGAGGGGAAGTTGTTATGTTACAGCTTTCACAGGTCAAAATACTCTTACTTCAAATGTGTAAGGGCAAAAAATATTTTAAAGATATTTTGTTCTATTTTCTCTTCTTTATTTCATTCTTTCTGGTATTTGGCCACCATAGTTCTTTGCATCTATTAGCTATTTAATTTGTCAAAAGCCTTTGCTTTGAAAACAACTATATTTTTCTTCCTTATCTTGCACATATGATGTCCATGTACATGATCATGTTTTTTAATTTTCAGAATTTTAAAAAGTTTTATTGAGGAATAACTGATATAAAAAGAGCTACCCCTATTTATTATGTGCAATCCAATAAGTTTGTATGCATACAAACACTTGTGATGCCATCACTTTAATCTAGATGATACCAACATATCAGAAATTTTCCTTGTGTTCCTTTATTTTTGCTTTTATTCAATAATAACATTTAACATGATACCTACTCTTAAATTTTTTGAAGTGCACACCATATTTTTAAATAAAAGCACCATGCTCCCCATTTTCCCCATCCACGGCACCTAGCATACATTATTGTCTTCTTTACTTCATGATATTTACTATTTTAGACACCTTATATGAGTGGATTCATGAAGGATTTTCCTCTTATGACAGGTTATCTCACTTTTAAAAAGTCCTTTTGGTTCATTCATGTTGTCACAAATGGTAAAATTTCCTTCTACTTTTTAAAGCTGAATAATATTCCACATTATATAGAGACCACATTTTTCTTTATGCATTCATCAGTGATGGACCCTTAGGATATTTCCATGTATTGGTCATTGTGAATGAGAAGAATGCAGACAGATATTTAAGAGTCTAATTTTCATCCTTTCATACATGTGTGTTAAAGAAGCAAAGATAAACAGTATGATAGTTCCATTTTTAGTTTGGTAAGAATCTCTATACTTTATATTCCCAGTAGTGTACAAGTGTTCCATTTTTATTCCATATCTTATCAATACTTGTTACCTTTCACCATTTTATGAGAGCCTTTCTAAAAAAGATGAAATGTATCATATTGGACTTTTGATATTCATTTTCTTAACAATGTTGTTGAGTGTCTTTTCACATATCTCTTAAACTATTAATTTTTAATTTCATTTAGAAGAGAATATCATATCTTTGTCTCCTATCTTACTTTTTTCCTTTGGATTTACATTTATCAGAGTACCAATTTCTTTGCTTTTATGACATGAGTGGTGTGTGTGTGTGTGTGTGTGTGTGTGTGTGTGTCTGCACATTGAGGCCCTTTCCTGTGTCAAAAATTGAACATCTATATATTGGTGATTCTTTTTTAATAATCATTGTTTCTTTTTCAGCTCATTAAATCTAAAAACTATGTAAAACAAATTGGGGTGGGAGTGAACAGGGAGTGGGCAAGGGAAGTAAAAGCTAGGTTTTTGAGATAGTGCCCTCAGATGATTTCTCTGAGCCTATATAATGTTCACTGTGTACTTTCAATAGTATAATTGAGAATCATTGCTTGAAATTAGATTTGTTTTCAAATATATTCTATATGGATATCTTTTATTTTCTCTCTCTCTTTCTTTTCTTTTTGGTATGGTTAAAGAAAAAAAAATCTAGAATTTTCACTAAGAGAAAACTTTTTCAATTACAAATTGTAACTACTAAATTGATATTGGAAGAACATCTTTTTGAATTAATGTTTGAGGAGTTTAGTTTTTGGTTTCCTTTGGTATGACAGAAAACTCTGTCTCCCTTAAGTTCAAGCCATGCCTCCAAGAGAGGTGGTTGATATGCAGAAGGGCCATGCGGAGGGATCCAGCCTTCCCTGCACACCTTTGGTTTGTTCTCTTTTTCTATTATTGGGTAAGAAACCATCATGAAATTTTGTGACAATAAAACAATGATTTATTATTTGCCAAAATTCTCCGTTCCGGATCAAGGCAGCTCTAATCTTGCTGGTATTACTCATACAGCCTCCGTTCCCTACCAGGACAGAGGATCCTTTTGTGGCTTCATGAACATTCTTCACCATCAGTGGATAGGTGCAAGTTATCAGTTGGGTACTTTGATTCTCCCCCTGGTGGAATCTCAGCCTACTGTAGGATAGACCTGGATTTCACAGCATGGTATTCTCAGAAATTGAGAGCTGAAATTACATGGCTTCCTAAAGCTTAGACTCTAGAGTTTCACTTCTTTTCTGCAACATCCTAATTGTCAAAAACAAGTAACACATACCAGCAAACTCAGAATCAAGAGAAGCACGTGAATAAATGTCACCTTTTGATGACAACAATGGCAATATCACAAGGCAAAAAGCATGGACCAAAGAGGGCATGATTCATGGGAAGTCATTAATATAAGGGAAAGCCAAACTTTTTTCTAATAGGGTTAGTCATCATCACATGTAATTCTTTTATATTATATTATACTAGATTTTCCATATTCTGTAATCTTGTTTTAACAAAAGAGTTTGAGTTTATAGTTTTAATTATCATAAATACTTTAGATTAAATTAAATCATCCCATATTATCAGTGAGAAAGGGTCTATGTGGGATGAATAAATCACTCCCTTTTATTTCTACTTGGCCCTCTGACAGAATCATATTAATACTCCACCTATTTGCCCGGTGACTATTTAGTGCCAGATTCTCAGGTAAGCACTTAAAATAATTCTTTCTTTAAAATTCACAACAATCCTATAAGGCCTAATTGGTATCCTCCTTTTGCAGTTGAAAAATATGAGACCTGGGTATTAGTATACAGAATAGCTCTGACTAACTCATATACCTTAGGAAGCAAAGCATCTGTGCTTTGCACCTGGGTCTCTGTAGTTACTAACCTTGTAAGAAAACAAAACAAAATAAAACAAAGAAAGAGCAAAACATGCTAAAGTCACCAAATATCTTAAGAGACTTATTGAAATTTCAAATATTTAGTAGGATTTTGTCCCTTGAATATCTGTTTTAATGGTAAGCTAGTCTGTATTTCACTTAAGAAAAACAGCATCTAAAAAAAAAACTCAGAAATATTTGAAATGAAAAATACTTAGTAAAACTTGTTGTACAGACAACAAAATACACTAACATTCTACAGCAGTCAACGAACTACTACTGCTCTAAGAAGAATAGTCAGATGCTTGGGAAAACACAGAAGCCCAGAAATAAACTTTGTCAAACAAAAGAAAACATATATAATTAAGGTAGGTTTTAGGAGAGTGGAGAAAAACATGATTATTCAATAATTTCGAAAAATTTGTCTAACTACAATTTAAAGGTTTTTAAGACTGTTATAGTCTATAAAGATAATAAAACTTAATTGCAAGTAGATTTAGGATTTAAATAATTATTAAAAATTTATGGGGTAATAACTTTTAGCTTTCTGTATGGAAAATACCTTTTTGAGCATAAAGCCACTTTAAACTTTTCTGTATAAAATAAAATATTAATAGTTTTTATATGAATGTTTATATTAGAAAATGTGTACCCTCATTGAAGTTAAAAGATGACAAAATAAAATTAGGTCCTAAATTTAAGTTTGAATTTGGGAAAAACATAGAAGAGAGGTAGAAATATCAGTATAAGAAAAAATGGGTGTGTGATTAAAGTGATACCTATCTTGAAAGAAATTCAACAATATATAAAGATATTCTGTTTATTCATTTATTTAATTTTGTTTTGGGAAATATAAAAATAAAGTTTTTCTAAAGAAGTTACAGATAAAAATTATAAATAAAAGTTAATATACAATGTTTGTAAAATCAGAGTAGATAATTTAGATGTCTCAAGATGTTTGAATGAATAAATAATTATACACCCACATTATTTAATTCATATCCATTGAAAATCAAATTGAAGAATATTCAAAGTCAAAGAAAAATGTTGATTATAAATCGTTGAAAGGAAGTTGTATATATATCTTTGTAAATTATTTGATCTTCATTATGTAATCAAATGATGTTAAAAGATAAGTTCTTATTATCAACAGCAAATCTCTTATTATTATTTATTTTTACCATCTTAATGATTTTTATTTTCAGCACATAATAACTCAACATACTCATGGGATACATATAATTTGAAATACATATACAGAGTGTGATGTTCAAATTAAGGTGATTTGCATTTGCGTCTCTTTAAACTTTCTTCCTTGCTTCTATTTCACTCTGAAATACATAATTAATTGCTGTGAATTGCATTTGGTTCACTCTGCTGTTCAAGATTGTGATTTACCCCTTCTTTCTAACTGCATCTTAGTACCCACTGTCCAACATCTTTCTTTCCCCTCTCCTCTTCACTAGCCAACAGAGACCACTATTCCACTCTGTACTTCTATAAAGTAAATTTCCTTGGTTTTCCTATATGAGAACCTAGTTTAGAAGTGATTTTGATTTTGTAGTTTCAGTCTTTCTGCTATCTCAGCCTTGACCAGCCAAACAAGAACTGGGTTTAAAAGAGCTGGCTAAGAAGAAGGCACCAAAAAATCACACAACACACAAATAATTTTGGAACCGAGGGCAAGAAAGCTCTTTGACCTTAAAGAACAAGCTTCCATCCTGGAAAGAGAGAACCTGAGCCCATATCTGGTTTATTTTATAACAGGGACATCAAAGGCAGGGATAATGTTTTAAGGACAGAGTCTTCTTTATGATGTCTTGTGGTTTGCAGATTGACTGACATCTTGGCAGGTCATACCCATCTCAGGTGCTGTGTGGGATCTCAGGCAAAGCTAGAGGGGGAGGCTCACCTGCATCATGCAATCACTCCCTGACAAGGTGTTCTCAGTGTCAGACCTATTCCCTCATTTGGGTACTATGCTCAACACAATCCACATACAGCCCATGGACTGCTCTTGACACTACAATTCTCTATTCCTTTAGTATTATGCGTATGCATGATGTATATGGGATATATTTATCAATCAATAAGGCACTGTGACAGATCAATCAGAACAATAACATCACGAATCACAGTGAATAGGGCTATAAAACAATAGTAGTATTGCTAGTATTGTAAGCATGGATTGAAAATCAGTAATGTAATCAGCATTATATCTTTCATCATGAGAAGGAAAAAAACAAACAATATTATCATATGAATACATGCAAGAAAATATAAACATGGACCAGGATCCTTGAAAGAGGGAAGGATGTTTATTCTGTTTAGAATGGGGACAAAATGGAAACTATAGAAAGGAAAATTGAATATTAAAATATAAAATGATTAATGCTAGGAAACTCATTCCTAATTGAAATGATCTTTAGAGAAGGATGAAACCAAAATATAGTGGAAATTAATTACAAGATATATAATACCTGGAAATTTGGTAGAAATCCAAGAATAATGAGAAAACTCAATGTATTTTAGACAGAAAATACAAAACCAGATAAACAAATAAAAATAATAAGGCTCACAGGAGATGTTAATTGGCAAAGAAAGATAACACAAATGCCTTCATATTCCAAGGACAATTTATGTGGAGCAGGAATTTTCCAATAGTTAATTTATAAGAAAATAAGTATACTTGAATTTGGCTATCATTGAGAAACATCAAAATTTCAAGATTTCCTGAAAAAATAATCTGAGAATTCATTTTAGTAAAGAAGTATAAGACATAAAGAGGAAAATATGGAATATAAAAAGTGATGTAAGTCAGAGGCTCGATGAAACAAACATTAATGAGGCATATATTGTTCTCAGATGGAACAGAAAATCTACCCAGAAAAAAATTCCATGAAAGAAAAAATGACCAAATATCAGGAAATCCCTTTAAAGCATTTAAAATCTAGAATACATTGGGAATCTAGTAAGGAAGATGGATATTTATTATTTCAAAGATAGAAGAAAATAAACTTAGAGCAAAGAAGGAAGAAGGGGAGAAATAATTTGAAATACAAAATTTTAGTAGGAAAAAATCTATATAACAAGGTGATGAATAAAACATAAGGTGAACTAAAAGGTATAATAACTGTAAGCAAGTTTGGACATGTAAGGCTAGAGTTTCAAATGAACTCAAATGGAATAGAAATCCTAATATTTGAACCATAAGAAAAAAATGTCCTACAAAACTAGATTATTTTTTTTCTGAAGGCAGTTTTCATATTCATAAATTGGTTTTCACTTTTAGACACAAAGTAAAGGTAGAGCATGAACAATTTAAGACAGGGAGCACAATGCAAATGAAAGCAACCTTGACAATGTAAAGGTAAAGGTGTAACTGAAAAAAAAAATTGGAAGTGGCAGAGCAAATACCAAGAAAGTAATCTTGACATTAAAATGTGCATTTTATGTGTGGGAGTCAACAATGATGGAAAATGGCTCTTTCAGCATACTCTTTAGAGTTAAATGTAAAAGCAGCAGAAGAATTAAAATAAAATTGTAGAAGATTTTTTTTTTCCAGAAGGGACTTCTTACTGGAGTGGAAGTGGAGTTTGAGAAATGTGAATTAAATCTTTACCTTCCCCAAAGAACATCCCTATCTGAACTAGAAAAGGTAATAATAGAATAAGATTTGTTTTTCAATTGAAGGAGAAACTACTTTTGAACTAACATGAGAACAAATTAAAATATACACCTTCTATGAGATGGGACTTGGAAGGAGGTGAGAAAGACATGAAGAGTTTATGCTTTTCATTACAGAGGCGCAACACCTCTCTGAACTTAAATGTTTTGTCACACAAATACATTAGAATAATTAAACTTTTACAATAAATTTCAGAATGAACGCACATGAGAGTACTTGATAGTGTGATTTTGATGCTTGATTTCAGAGTTTCAAATACTTAAACCAATACTAGTTTTATTGTTAGGTATATTAAAGCTACTTCTCTTATTTTAAAATTGAAACTATTTATTCTTGTTCTGTATTGTTGTGCTACTTTTTAATGGAGTTGATACTTTCACATGTCTTCATTCTGACCTTACCAAATGGACAAGTCAAGGTACATATGGAAGAATTCTTAGAATTAAACAATTAAAAATCTCTGGTTCCATTAAAATATCTCTGTTTCCCATATGTCTGGGCACAATATAAATGCTAATTAAAGTTTATACAGTTGTACACAGGGAATTGCGATGTACAACTGTAATCCATGTACAATTACATAGATTTGTATAAAATGCATATTTCTCCCTAAGAGCAGAAGGTTGTATGAAATGAAAATAGAAGATAATGACATGAGTGTGTCTGAAAAGTGTTATTGTGCAATGCTTTGAAAGCACTTGCCAATCATAGTTCTCATTCTGTAAATATATTTCTAAGTCCAAATGTGTATCTCTTCACTTTTTTTGTTCACTGAACAGACACCCTTTATTCTACACACAGTTTCTTCAATTAAATTATGACTGCAAATTGTCAGTATGAAGCAAAATTTCTCAATGGCATCAATAAATGCATAACTGAATTTCAGTATAAGGGCAAAAATAGTCAAACATAAAAATAATCAGCTAAATAAAGGAGCAATTAAATTCCATGCCTGTAAAAGTGCAGGTGTAAAGTATAATGTGGCAGCTAAATCAGGAAATATTTGGCTCTTCATATCAAATTAAATTGATAGTTAGATTTTTGCATGATGATGAAGAGTTTTATAGGAAAGAAAAAAAAAATTGAAATATAAATTTCTCCCCAATAGGGGCCAACTTAGAATCTTTTCATTAAAACCACATTTGAGAAATTTGGCACTGTCTCAAAATAATTATGTCAATTGAAATCCCTTCTCATAAAGAATATGTTGAAAAAATTGCCTGCTAAGGATGAATGGAAGAAGCAATTATATATCTGAAATTGGAAACCTGATACAAATCACCTTTCATTATCTTATCATAAAATCTGAAGTCTGCATTATATAAACATAGATTATTTTCCCATTAGCCAGCTCTCCCTGTAATCAGTGACTAGGAAATGTTAATGCTGATGGTAACAAAGACTTACGCATATTTTTAGAACTAAATTTATTTTTTTTAAATTCAGAATAGCTGTCTGCCTTCAAATACTATTTACAAAATAGGTGGCTAAGGACTTATATTCAAATTTTAGACATTTAGGTAATATTGCCTGAGATTGACTAGACACAACTGGGTATGTGAGTGTTCTTCCAGATAATTAGTGAAATGTTAAATTCATGTTAATCCTAGGTCATCTATTTTGGTTGTCCTAAATAATGATAAACCTAAATAAAGCAATCATTTTCACTTACAATTGAGATAACATAAAAAATCCAAGTTGCTTATTGAAACATTTTATAATTTGATCCAGCATTAGTTAGGTTCTTAAGACTGATTTGGGATTTAGCTACTCACTTATGAGACAATTGTGCACCCTATTCAACACACTAAAATACCTTCATAATAATGGATAATCTTTCTGCAAATATTTTTCCTGGTATATATTGTTTTCTATATCACTAAATAGAATGGGATTGCTAAGAGCTCAATAACTGCTATGAATGGAGTGTGGTGGCACACATCTGTAATCCTAGTGGCTTCAGAGACTGGGGCAGGAAGATGGCAAGTTCAAAGCCAGCTTCAGCAAATAGCAAGACCCTAGGCGGTTTATCGACAGCCTGTCTCAAAATTAAAAATAAATAAATAAAAAGGGTTGGGAATGTGGCTCTGTGGTTAAATGCCCCTGGGTTCAATTCCTGGAACCACAAATAAATAATTAAATATTGCCATGAGCTGAAAATTCCTCTCAAATCCAATGGAAAGTAAAATATTCTTATTTGAAACAAGGAATGTTCTTGATTATGGTATAATAGATAGGAAACATTTTGAATTTTGGTCCATGGAAGAGTTAAGAACAGCCTCAGATAAAATTAATAGTTTTCTTTGCCAGTAAGTACAATGATATAGAGAATTTTCTACTCTACTTAGCAAATATCACTGACAGATTGGGTGCTATAAAATGAAATCTGTTGAAGCCGCCCATGAAAAATATGAATTATACTCTGTACATGGTTGCAATAAATATAAAATTATCATTTACAAAGGTAGGTAATAATGCTTTGGCTATAATTTCAAATGAAGAAATTGAGGCATAGAGACATATGGTAACTTGCGAAAGTCATAGAGCCAATATGTGTCCAATATGGTTGGGAAGTCCAGCTTCTGATCTTGTGGAAATCCTGTAGCAGAAGTAAGGCATTTTTATGAAAAACATTAGAGTCTATATAAAGCATATATTTTTTCTACCAAAAATGCTATAGTCTTAAAACATATTTTAAAATTTGCCTGTCATATTGCTATTTTGACTGAGGAGATTACAGTACAATTTGATGTTTTAATAAAGCTCCAATTTAACAGTTAAGGAAAAATAGGAAGCACACAATAACAAACCCAGCAGGGAGCAGTCCTTTCTTTTTAGTTATTATTCCTTTGAGAGTCAATAGACTAGAACAGAATTTAAGAAAGATTTTAGCATATTAAATGTAAAATTATAGTCATATGTTGATAAAATATTTTTTTATGTTATACTGAGCCTCCTCTGAAGATTTCAAATCTTGAACAATAAATGGGACTTATCACCTAATCTTTGGTATTATAGTTTGTTTTTGTTTTTTATCCCTTGTCACTTGTGCCTCTTATTTATGTCAGTTTGTTTTTGTGAGTTTTTAAGTATCTTTTGTTCATATTTTATAACCATTTAAAATTCGATATATTCTTTGATTATTTCTGTTTCAGTAATCTGAACAGTAAGCACTTCTAGTGTTTAATTCTGCTTCTTTTACCATGGCATTAGTTTGCTAGTTTAGATTTCTCAGATGGCACATAATCAATCTTTCAGGATTAGTTCAAGACATCCTACAACTATGGCCTTGTGAATTGCTCCTTATAATAAGTTGCCTGAGGAAATAAACTGAACAAAATAAAAAGACTGCACCTGGTTTATAGATGATTCTTCATGGTAAGATGGCATCACCTTGAAATTTGCCATAGCTCCAAACTTCTACTCAAGAAAGTGCCTGCAAGCCAGTGGAAGGAGTACTCTTCAGTAGGCATATTTTCACAAAGTGCATGTGTTTTACTCACTGGTGAAGATTACAAGCAGAGTGTGTGCACTAATCTATGGATACTGCTCTACAAAATGACATAAACCCTAGAATCTTAGACTGTGCTTTGGTCTGTTTATTTTCTTGCCAGAATAGATAACACGAGGGGTCAAGACGTGTGTCTATGTGGAAATATACATTGCCATTCATCAGGCATGTACTCACATGGTCAGTATGCATATTCTGCCACTTTTGAACTTTGGAATGGTAATATGAAATCCACAACTAAAAGTGAAAATGTGAGTTACTTCCAGGATGAAATTTCAAGAACTATGTTATCACAGCTCTCTTCTACTCCTGGGTGATAACCGGTTATAGTTGAGATTTGAGACCATGGCTGCTTCCTTCGTCTGTTTTCCAGAGTTACGATGAGAGAACACAGCCTTCACCAACCTGTGACAAGCATGTAATATGAGCACAAAATAATTTTTTTTAGGGACTGATCTCTTATGGTGCATAGTTATATTATTATCTAGGCAATTCTTAGAGATTAAAACATTATTACAGTAAGTAGGCCCTTTCCAAAGAAAGTAAAAGACACTATTATTGAATTTCTTTTTAAATACATGTAAAAATTCCAAATACAGATGGGTGTACATGTATATGCATGTTTTGTCTCAAAAACTTACAGGTAAGCAAGTAAACAATTTTTGGTACCTGGAAGATTGTATCCCTTTAAATCTGTAGCAAATCATTTGGAAAATATGATGTGTATAATTTTGAATTCAATCTTTTATATAATAAGCCTTATCCTCTAAGGCTAAAAGTTATGAAGCAGAATGTCAGCACTGTGTTTTGGTTGCTTAGGGCTGGATTTTACAAGGAGATTCACATAAGCTCAGCAAAAGGATAGCTCACAAACAGAGGGGGAAAATGTGGAGTAGAGAGTTCAGGAACTTGCAGTTCTAGAATAGTTTTTTTTTTTTTTTTTTTTTTTTTGATAGTAGTGGTGGTGGGGTTGTTTGTTTTCTTGCTTTTTTTTTTTTTTGTAATCCCAACTCAAAAAGATAAATCTAAGAAAGTCTCAAACAAAAAAGGCAAATTGAAATTAAACTTCATGGAAAGGACCAATTCAAGAAGATGTGACTCAGAGTATATTAGTTGTCCAAGTTATAAAGATCCAGTAAAGTGAAAATTCCCAATTAAATCTATTAAACCGGGCAAAATGTCTTAAGGAAAGAAAGTACAAACATAGTTCTCCACTGAATCTTAAAGACAAATATATCTAAAATTTATTTGAGATATGAGAAAGAGACATAGAGAACTAAATAAATAAATAGATAATGAAACTGATAAATTAAAGTAGAAAAGTCTGTGTACTTAGGTGCGGGGAATTGACTGAAATATAATATTTAAAAAGGCTAATTAAATTTTGAGTCTATGGTGCCAAAAAACTCCATTAACCTGATAATAAGAAACAAAATGCTTGATATATAACATGAGTTAAGAATTTACAACCTTCTCCTAGCAAGATGCAAACTGCACTGTCAGATGATCACTTGGCACAAAAACACGGCATAGAGAGGAAAAGAATTAATGAAAAAATTCCAACAAGTGGAAAAAAAGAATAATACCCTTTGTTATGAATTACACTTATGGATTTATACCATATTATTAAATATACCATCCTGAAATATTAAAGAGCATGATAACAATAAATAGCACTGCCTGGGGAGAGGGAAAGAAATAAAGCAAATATATGTAGTGTCATTATTCATTTATATATTTATTTGCACAATCAACATCCATGTATTGATAAAGAGTAAAATTAAATATATAGAGAAAAAGAAAAAGAGAGCTCTGTGGGTAATATTTTTGATTAGAGACTGAGAATTTTTTTGTCTGAAGAGCAAAAGACGATATAGAATGGAAGAGATTTTTCAGTGTTCTAAAGAAGGGAACAAGAAGTAAACATTTTTCAGACAATTTGTTTTCAGAAACACTAACATAAAATCAAACTATGGCATGCACATTGACATTGTAAAACCAGGGCTGGGATGTAACTCTGTAGTATAACATTTACCTCAAGAGCCTCAGTTCACAGAACCAGAAAAGTAAATAAATAAATAAATATTGCATTGGAATACCAAAATAAAATTAATTTATAATGACTTAGTATAGGGGTTGGGGATGTGGCTCAAGCGGTAGCTCGCTCGCCTGGCATGCGTTCGGCCCGGGTTCGATCCTCAGCACCACATACAAACAAAGATGTTGTGTCCGCTGAAAACTAAAAAATAAATAATAAAATTCTCTCTCTCTCTCTCTCTTTCTCTCTCTCTCTCTCTTTCTGTCTCTTTAAAAACAAAAAAAAGAGTTAGTATAAATCATAGTGTTGAATAATCAGACACAAAGGAAAATACACCAGCAAGCAAAATCACAGAACTTATACATAAAAAGAAAAACTTGAAAAAAGTTGATATTTTAACCCAAATGTCTCAAAATGGGTGTTAAGAGAAAAAGAAAAGCACTGGCATTGTTCTGCTTAATTGGAAAGGCTTTTAGAAATATGTAACCTTAAATATGTTGCTTAAAACTATGAGCCCAAATTGAAGAGAAAGGAATTTATAAGCAAATTTGATAAACCTAACAGATGGAAGAAGACAGTAAGAGCCTCTCACCTCTTTCTGTTACACAAACATACACATACACACACTTAAGAATCTGAAGAAGAAATTCAACTTTTCCAATTAATCATAATAAATATGAATATTAAATTCTATTAAGTGCAGACATTTTAATGTTGAATTGAAAAATTTAACCTCATGATATTCCTTTTACATTTATATATTTATTTGCACATGCCTAAAACCAACAGCATACAGAATCTTTCAAATCCAAATGAAAATTTTACAAATTGAGAAAATATTGGGAAGCAAAGTATGTGCCAAAAATCATCTACATGGAGAATTCACGAGGCTGTATTCAATGTTAGGATTTTTTTTTAATATTTGTTACCCACAATAGAACATTTGGCTTATTCACAAAAGATATAGCAAAATAATCCTCATCATAGAAATAATAAAACTTCAAAATATTTTTTTGAAACAAAAGTAAATCAAGATAGTTAATATAAATTATTTTAAGAGCAAGTACATTAAGAATGACACATTTTTTAAAGTAGGACAAAGTAACACTAAAATAGAAAATATGAAGTTATATAAATGAATTTAATATCTGTTTAAGAACCTATACAAAATAAAGTCAAATAGAGGGAGAGTAAAGAAGTAAGAAAGAATTTTTAAAATAAAGGGAAACTTTATATTGATGGCATTAATAGAAATTTAAGTTTTTTGTGAATAGGTTAAAAATGCAAAGGACTGGACAAGATAAAGGAGAAAATAGTAAAAGAACTTTCTATCAGTAAATGTGAAAAAGGAGAAAACATCAGTTTCCAGGGAAAGTTTCAATTACTAAAACTGGCTGTAGAAATAGAAAATATCTATGAATTGACAAACTTAGCAGAAGTAGGAAATAGTCATGATTTACCTTTAAAACTATAAGCACTGCTGAAATCATGAATAGAAGAATTCTACAGAACAAAAATGATCTGAGCATGATCAAATAGGAAAATACACAAAAGATATTTTAACAGGCTACCTTAAAATCTGAAAAACAAAGAGCAGAACTTTATTACAGAAGAAAAGTCACTGATGATTCAAATTTATTGAAAAATAAAATATAATACTACATATCAGATTCCTTTTTCTAAAAAAAAAATATATATAAATAAATAAAATAAAAGATCTATCAACAACTAATATATATATATATATTAGTTGTTGATAGATCTTTTATTTTATTTATTTATATGTGGTGCTGAGAATCAAACCCAGTGCCTCTTGCATGTCAGGCAAGTGCGCTACCACTGAGCCAAAATCCCAGCCCCTGAGATTCCTTTTTAATGTAAATGATATCATTTAACAATGGTGAACCAGAGTTCTTGGGACCAGAAGTTTATGTGATTTGAAGGGTGGTGAATTTTCTTATGAAAAGAAAAAAAAACAGAATTAGGAATACAAAGTTAGATCTAAAGCCTTGGAAAGAGAAAATTAACTAAAGGGCATTAATGCTTAGGCTTCATTAGGTTCATGGAAATAATCACTCATGGTCAAGAAACTTATAGCAATTATCATGCATCAAGTAAAGCCTTAAATGCAATCTCATTCAAGTTAAATAACATAAAGAACAATATTTACTAATGGCAGTACTTGCTGTTTTAGCCATTAAAGAGGGAAAGACAAAATGAAAACAAAATTACATGTGCATGAAATATAAGAGTAACAATGATTAGTCTCAGATGATGTGTATATATGCAATCAAGTAAACAGAAAACCCATTAAAGTCTAAGTACAAACTATTGATACATTTGAAATCAGTAAATGGTCCAAGTACATAATAAGTAATTAAAAATCAATATTTTCCTTCTTATTAGAAATAAACATATAAAACTCTATGGATGTGAACATATATTTATTTACATATATTATTTAAAAAATATCTGTGTATAGAACAATTATCAATATATTTTCAATATTCAAACTGCATCTCCCTTTGCTAAGGAATATAGTACCAGATGCAATAAGTTATAAAAAAAAGCCATTCATTTGTTATTTGTTGATTGATATTTTGCCCTTATTTATATTATATTTTCAAACTGTACATGTAAACAAGCATAGGCTGTTAAAATCAATAGATGTTTTTAACTTATGCTATTTTCAAATAAATGCTGACTTCAAATTTCTAAAGGAGAAATAAAATATGAAGCAATTGTGTTAACTCTTTTCCTTTTTGGATTATTTTTTTTATAAGTCTTGTATCACTGAATTTGAATTCAAAAAATTCCCAAGAAATCTCCCTCTGAGATTTGGGAGAAGTTGCTCAGAAAAGAACAACAGGTATTTTGTTTCCATGCATGTTTTAAGCATGTCAGTCTCTCTCTCTCTCTCTTTTTTTTTTTTTTTGGATTAATCTGCCAGGTCATGATGATATAATTTAGTAACTGATTTGAGTATTTTAATAAAGCAGAGTACAGATAATGCAAATACAAACAAGTTACTTGTAATTTGTGCTAAAGAAATTCACAAAAAAAATATACAAGTGAAGATATAATTTACATTATCATGTCTATCATTTATTTTGCAATAAAAGGTGGTATAATGTCTATTCATATATGCACCTGTAGATGTTCATGTCTTTTATTTTTAACATATAAATCAATTAATAATTCACTTTATTTCATAAAAAATATACATTCATAGTACCTTTTTGGCAGTAGAGTCAATTGTTGGCATATATGGGGTGTAAAAATGAAATTTAATTTGTTATCTTATAAATATCTTGATTTATTATATCATAATTCTGTTTTATATTGAACTAAAAGAAGTACAATTAGAAAAGAAAGAGGTTATCACAAGACTTAGACGTCTTTTGCACCTAAATGATATGAAGCCAATTCATAATGCCCATATAAGGCAGATAATAAAATGTTTGTAAAATTACAGATCCACTACATAAGGATGTACTTCAGTCATACCAATGTGATAAGCATATAAAGGTCATTTTTGTTTTAGATATTCATTGTGTTTGCAAATGAGATTCACGTTTGATAAGCACCCATTAAAGTAGTCAGTGTGAAAAACTCCTCATTTATTTTATATCAATATGGATTTCATATAAGAGATTCCTCATATCCTTAAAGTCCTAAGACAACTTTCTCATTAAATGATCACAAAATCAAATAATGTCACCTATTTTATTTTAAATTACAGTTATAAAAATACAAGAAAAATGTTGTAATCCATGGATGGCATTTTTCTACCTAACATACGGAGAAGAATATAAAACTACCCACACATACCTCCTCTTCCATTCACCAATGAAATAACAACTCTTTTTTAAAGGTAGCATAACCCACCAATTACTCTTGACAAATCATTGATTCAGAAACCCTGAACACCTGTGCTAAGACATTCAGTAACAAATCATTATTCAAAGGTTATGATTTTTAAAAATCTAAATAAATACACCTTTCTGTTAAAAGAGTGCTCTTTAATTGCAGGGCTTATTTTTCCTCTTAAAGTCTTGCAATACTTCTGGGGCAATCTACTCTCGGTCTCCCCCCTCCCCGAATAATTGCTATGTTCACTGCTAACATTATAACCATTTTTGCAACTGACATAGCAACATTTAAATGATATTTAAGAGCAAACACTGAGTCTTACTAAACTTATTTTTGCAATCAAAGCTGATGGAAAAATATCATGGTTTTTCATATTTTTACTATGAACTCTCCCACCACCACCACCACCACCACCACCCCCAAAAAACCACTAAGGTTCCTCTTGTACTCTCAAACTTAAAATCAACTGCTTATAGACTTTTACAGGGGAAAAATGACCATATGAATATCAATCATGACAGAAAAGTTCAGTGTAATCAAAACTAACAAGATGCAGAGGAAGATTATAAGAAAATACCACTTGCTCATTTCAGCTACATTTTAGTAATTTTCAACTGTTTTAATAGTCTGAGCAGTATTTTTTAAATCATTCATCAGCAAAGTATAAAGCTTGTTTCTAACAAAAGAGTTTACTTCTCTAACCATTCTTTACCGTATCTATTATTTACAAAATAGTGAAGCAATGTATCTTTAGTGTGGTTAGCCCAAAACTTAAATCAGCATCAATCACTTTAATTGTGATTTTTAAAAAATCAAGTACTTACAGCTAAGCTTAGATCTGCAAAAACAGAATCTCCAGGGTGGAGAATCAATTTTTATTTTTAACAAACTGTGTGCATACATAGTGAACTTTTAAATGTCTTTACTTTTGTAGTTTTTCTATGAAATACACAGAAATTGAAAAGCTGTTCTTCAAAAATTTTGAAGGTTGCAAGTTACTATGGTGAAGACAAACTGAGGTATATTAACAATATAATTTGTATGATTTCTATTCTATTTCCAAATGGGCCCTCCAGGAACTGCCTGAAAATTATTTTCTCCTGGACACTGAGGATGTAAGATTTGCTCTGATGATGAAAGGGTAATTTAGCAGTTAAGAGTTTTATTAGGTATTTGATAATGGTATTTTTCAAAACAATAGCAGAGGACAAATGCCGTAATGGGAGTTTTCAAAAGAGATGGAGTGAAAGTGTCTAGTTAATAAAATACCAGAAGCAATAGTTAATACATTAAGGAAAAATTTAATTTGTAGAATTAAAATACTAGGTATAAATATATTGGATAAAATTAATGCATTTAAAAATATCACCATAAGGCACTTACTTTGTTGTTGATTATATATACACATATTTTTTTTTCCTACAAATATCAATCAGTATCATGGTTCAGGGAAATATCCTCCAAAATCCCTTGTGTTGAAGCTGTGGTCCAAAGTTTGGTGCTATTGGAAGGCAGAGAAAACTTCAAGAAAACTTCAAGAGCTAGGTCCTGAAGGGTCCTGAAGGGACAGGTATTCTAGTCATTGGGGAGATGCCATCAAAGGGATGATAGGACTATGTCCCTTCCTTTCACTATTTTGCTTCTGGTAATGAGGTGACGAATTCTCCCATACTCTCCTGCCATAATGTACTGCCTTACACGGATCCCATGAAATTAGTAAACTATGGAATAAAACCTTCAAAACTGAACCAAAATAATTTTTTCTCATTTTAAGGCAATTAACTCAGGTATTTTGTTACAGTAACTAAAATCTAACATAATCATTCACACTTTTTTTTTTGGAAATATTTACAAGGCTATATTAACATTATATTGTTAGCAAAAAATGTCTCTTAGAAATGTTAACACATCAATATGTAGTTTTTATCAAACTGATTTGTAGATACTATTTTCAATGCACAACATTGTTTAATATATACATTAATCAATATACATGTTTGCTTACAAATATTATATAATAATATAATGTCTATATATTTAAAATTGCAAAAGATGCACCACATAGGTTAAATCCTGTTGTTTTATTTTTTGTTAATGTATATGTATATAGGAAACATACTTCATGATATATAAATTATCATGTATGTAAACATACCTCCACATAGCAGTTAAAATATCAGCAAAATACTTCTGTTGATCTCTTTTGTAGATGTGGCATAATTAATTTTTGTCTTTCATCTGCATTGATTATTAAAGTGTTTCCTATTTTTGCCATGCTAAAGACCCTGCAGAGAACAATGGAGCTAAAAGTTATCCTACTAGGAATGCAAATACAAATAATTTTAGTGTATTCTAAAAAACTTTTCTCTTTATATCTATTCTAAGAATTTTGGATTTGGTATTTTAAACAAATTAAAGAAAATTTGGACAGAAGTAATATCTAGATGAATTAAACGTATTTTTAAAACCTCAAAATACTAAATCTGATTGGTTCATGATAGAGTTCTTTATATTTAGATCTTTTAGATGTATTCAACCATTATTAAAATTGATTTGCAAATTAGCACTATGTGTGCATTTTATAATTTACTATTCAGTCAAAATAAATTCTTTGAATCTTTAACAGTATATTAATGGTAAATAATACAACTGAAATAATCTTGTACCATATCTTTGTGATATTTTATATATATCACAAATATATATATATATATATATATATATATATATATATATATATATATATATATATATATACACATATATATATTTCAGCGTCCTAGCACTGTCTCACATAGTTCAGAGGTGTTGGTCACTTTAATTAATTTATTTGTATTCATATTCAAATTCCCATGTGGTTTTTTCTTCCTAGAGTATAGTTTCTTCAACTTTATCTGGACTGTTTTCTAGTCTTTCTGGACAACTCTAATTTATTTGAAATCTCTGCCTCTACATCGCTCAATCCTCAAGCAAGATTTTACAAAATGATATGGTAATTGTTCCCTCCTCACATTTCTTCTAGATTAAGAAAAGTAAAAGAGCATACAATGGGCATAAAATATTAAGTCCTATTTCTTTTAGAAATGTAAAGTATGCCACATCACAACATTTGAAATATATTTAAGGGAAGCCAGATAATTCAATGGTTATATAGAAAGCATTCAAATTTGAACAAAATAATTAAAAGCAATAGGTACTTGGAAAAAATATCACTCAGTAATAGAGTCAAACTGTATACATGCAAGTCATTCATTTACTCTTGTTTCATTTGCGCAAGTATAATCTTCTTAAATTTGATCTAGACCTCTCTCTTACCTTTTTTTTATTAAATATTTTTTTTATTGGTTGTTCAAAACATAACAAAGCTCATGGCATATCATCTTCCATACATTTGATTCAAGTGGGTTATCAGCTCCCATTTTTACCCCAAATACAAGTTGCAGAATCACATCGGTTACACATCCACATTTTTACATAATACAATATTAATGACTGTTGTATTCTGCTACCTTTCCTATCCCCTACTATCCCCCCTCCCCTTCCCTCTCCTCTTCCCTCTCTACCCCATCTCCTGTGGTTTAATTCTCTCCCTTTTTTTCCCCTTTCCCCTCACAAACTCTTATATGTAGTTTTATGTAACAATGAGGGTCTCCTTCCATTTCCATACAGTTTCCCTTCTCTCTCCCTCTCTCCCACCCCACTCGTCTCTGTTAAATGTTAATCTTTTCCTCATGCTCTTCTTCCCTGTTCTGATCTTGGTTGCTCTCTTTATATCAAAGGAGACATTTGGCATTTGTTTTTTAAGGATTAGCTAGCTTCACTTAGCATTATCTGCTCTAATGCCATCCATTTCCCTGCAAAATCCATGATTTTGTCGTTTTTTAGTGCTGCGTAATACTCCATTGTGTATAGATGCCACAGTTTTTTAATCCATTCATCTATTGAAGGGCATCTAGGTTGATTCCAAAGTCTAGCTATTGTGAATTGTGCTGTTATGATCATTGAAGTGGCAGTATCCCTATAGTATGCTCTTTTGAGGTCCTCAGGGAATAGACCGAGAAGGGCAATAGCTGGGTCAAATGATGGTTCCATTCCCAGCTTTCCTAGGTATCTCCATACTGCTTTCCATATTGGCCGCACCATTTTGCAGTCCCACCAGCAATGTACAAGTGTACCCTTTTCCCCACATCCTCGCCAGCACTTATTGTTACTTAACTTCATAATGGCTGCCAATCTTACTGGAGTGAGATGGTATCTTAGGGTGGTTTTGATTTTCATTTCTCTGACTGCTAGAGATGGTGAGCATTTTTTCATATACTTATTGATTGACTGTATGTCCTCCTCTGAGAAGTGTCTGTTCAGGTCCTTGGCCCATTTGTTGATAGGGTTGTTTGTTATCTTATTGTTTAATTTTTTGAGTTCTTTGTATATTCTGGATATTAGGGCTCCATCTGAAGTGTGAGGAGTAAAAATTTGTTCCCAGGATGTAGGTTCCCTGTTTACCTCTCTTATTGTTTCTCTTGCTGAGAAAAAACTTTTTAGTTTCAGTAAGTCCCATTTGTTTATTCTTGTATTTAACTCTTGGGCTATGGGCATCCTATTAAGGAATTTGGAGCCTGACCCCACAATATGTAGATCGGAGCCAACTTTTTCTTCTATCAGGTGCAGAGTCTCTGGTTTGATATCTAGCTCCTTGATCCATTTTGAATTAACTTTTGTGCATGGCGAGAGAAAGGGATTCAGCTTCATTTTGTTGCATATGGATTTCCAGTTTTCCCAGCACCCTCTCTCACCACTTCTATTTAATTTAGTCCTTGAAATACTAGCCAGAGCAATTAGACAGACAAAGAAATTAAAGGCATAAAAATAGGAAAAGAAGAACTTAAAATATCACTATTTGCGGACGATATGATCCTATACCTAGAAGACCCAAAAGGGTCTACAAAGAAACTACTAGAACTAATCAATGAATTCAGCAAAGTGGCAGGATATAAAATCAACACACATAAATCAAAGGCATTCCTGTACATCAACAACAAAACTTCTGAAATGGAAATGAGGAAAACCACCCCATTCACAATATCCTCAAAAAAAATAAAATACTTGGGGATCAACCTAACAAAAGAGGTGAAAGATTTATACAAAGAAAACTACAGAACCCTAAAGAGAGAGAGAGAAGAAGATCTTAGAAGATGGAAAAATGTACCCTGTCCATGGATAGGCAGAACTAACATCATCAAAATGGCAATATTACCCAAAGTTCTCTACAGGTTCAACGCAATGCCAATCAAAATCCCAAGGGCATTTCTTGTAGAAATAGATAAAGCTATCATGAAATTCATATGGAAAAACAAAAGACCCAGAATAGCAAAAGCTATTCTAAGCAGGAAGTGTGAATCAGGCGGTATAGCGATACGAGATTTCAAACTATATTACAGAGCAATAGTAACAAAAACAGCATGGTACTGGTACCAAAACAGGCAGGTGGACCAATGGTACAGAATAGAGGACACAGAGACCAATCCTAAAATTACAACTTTCTTATATTTGATAAAGGCGCTAAAAGCATGCAATGGAGAAAGGATAGCATCTTCAACAAATGGTGCTGGGAAAACTGGAAATCTCTCTTCCCTTTCCATTTCTTCTTCCCTTCCCTCCCTCCCCTTCTTTTTTATTTTTTGGGTTTTGGTTTTTCATCAGTACCTTGCTAAATTGCTGAGGCTGTCCTCCAACTTGAGATTCTCCTACTGGCATTACAGGCCTGCACCACTCCACTGGCTCTGTTCTAGTTTTTGTATGACTATTCCACATCTGCTGTCATGGTTGGTTTGTTTTATGCTAGGAACTGAATGAACCCAGGGCCCTGCACATACAAAGCAGGTGCTCTATCACTGAACTATACCTCTAATGCCTCCTTCTTTCTTTTTCTTGTTTAAGTTGTTAATATGTTCCAGATTTCAAATAAGTACTTTCTATTGTTTTAAATCACACTGCTACAATCACATCTAATGCTATACTTTTTAAGGATGCATTATGTATGTAACAGTGGGATTCACTATTATATATCCATACCCATATGTAATACATCAAAAAAATTAGATCAATTTCTTTCCCCAATTACTCCCTTTTCCTTCCCCACCTCCTTCCTCCTCGCTCTCTTTCTCTGCTATACTTTGTCTTCCTTCTATTTTCATGAGACCCCTCTTCCATTTCTTTTCTATTTTCCTCTCTTCCACTTATGAGAGAAAAGATCTAACCCTTGACATTCTGAGTTTTACTTCTTTTGCCAAACATAATGCTCCAAAGTTCCATTCGTATTCTTGCAAATAACCTAATTTAATTCTTAATATTTGATGAGTAAAAATTTATTGTGTGTGTGTGTGTGTGTGTGTGTGTGTGTGTGTGTGTGTATATATATATATATATATATATTTATATATCACATTTTCTTAATCCATTTTATCTATTGATGGACACTAGGCTAATTTCAAAGTTTGTTTATTATGTATTGTGCTGCTATAAACATGGGTGGCATGTATTGCTGGATTATGCTTATTTTAATACTTTAGGATAAATATCAAGGAATGGTACTGCTGGGTCTTATGGTGGTTGCATGTGTAGTCTTCTGAGGAGTCATTGTAATGATTTTCATAGTCTTTGTACTGATTTAAAATGCAACCAATCATGTCTGAGAAGCATTTCTTTTCCCTTTCCCACACGTCCCCACCAGCATTTATTATTATTTGTATTATAATTTGTATTTATTCTGCCATTCATAAACTGTTGGGTAAAAAGATAAGATACCTTAGATTAAAATATTCCAGTCATACTCCTGAAAAGGTGAAACAGCTGAATTGCATTGAAACAAAACTAACAAAATGTTGTTACTGAAGCTGAAAAATGGGCACATGAGGCTCACTAATAGTATTCTCTTTAATGTTGTGTTTTTTAAAAATGTTCATAATAAATAAAAAAAGATGCTAAAATATCAACATTGAAAAATTTTAAAGTATTTGACAAAAAAAAACTATGGAACATAAAGTATCTCCAAATATTTTCTTCAGTAAAATTTTTACCAATGTATTTGTAAACATATACCCATAATATACACTGATATTTAAGCTATACAACATAGAATCATGGGTTTTTAAAATCTTTAAATGCTCAGTAGGTTGTGTAAATATCTCTATTTTAACAAGGGTGAATAAGAAGTGTCTACACAGTTGCTGTATTTTATTTCATTATTAAATTAGAGCATCAAGAGGAGAAGAGAAGACCTTATAACTTGTCCAGAGAGTGAGCCTTTGTTTCTCAGATACAAGCTATATGGCCTACTAAATTTAACTTTGAGGTGATTTCAAGTAATTATCAAATTTAAACTTAAACATATGCATGATTTACCTTTGCAAAACAGGCACTGGGTTCAATCCTCAGCACCACATAAAAATAAATAAATAAAATAAAGATATTGCAGATATTGTGTACATCTACAACCAAAAAATATATTAAAAAACACAGTGGATTTATGGTTATACACATTTGGTTCCCTTGAATGGGTGAAGAATTGATTAAGTTAATGAAAAGAATTCATAGGGGGCTAGGATTGTGGATCAGTGACAGAGCGCTCGCCTAGCACAGGCGGTACCCGGGTTCAATTCTCAGCACCACATAAAAATAAAGGCCTTGTGTCGTGTCCATCTACAAAAAATATATTCTCTCTCTCTCTCTCCTCTCCCTCCCTCCCTCTCTCTCTTTCTCTCTCTCTCTCTCTCTCTCTCTCTCTCTCTCTCTCTCTCTCTCCTTTAAAAAAAGAATTCATGTTATTGCATACAACACAATTTGTGTCAGATTTTACTATGTGACCCTTTGCATCTGGCCAAACAAATTTTCAAGTTACTACTCTCTCTAGGAAGTGGTAACTTTTTGGAAACATTATCATCTTTTTTTTTAGTTGGTTTTGTACTTAGGAAGACTTTTGTCAGTTTTCTTTTTTACTTAAAACATTTTGTTTATTTATCTTAATGAATTGCAAAAGAACCTTGGGCATTTTAAAACTGGAATAATTTAACTGAATTTTTTTTTGTCTTTTCCCTTGGGGACAAAATAATAATTATAGTTTATAATTATTAACTACAGTTAGTTATGACATTTAACTCAATTCTTAAATTTGTGGGCATCTTTCTCAATAACAAAATTATGCTATGGAAATACATGAAAATATGGGAGGCTTTTAAAAATGTCTTAATTAATCATACTCTCTTGGTGTTAATGTGGCTTAAATAAAGTCATGAAATCATTAAAGACATTGCTGTTGCCATCCTAGATGTACCTATAAAGAGACAACACTTTTCTCTTTGAAGCCCCATAGCCAGATATTGAAGAAACCATTTGGGGCTCTCTTGTAACTCTAAGGAGTCTAGTTTTGTTCAGACATATGAGAAAGGAATTGATCTACAGGAATATGTCTAAAACTAGTGTGGTATAAAATTCAAATATTATAAAATGCTTGTTTGTATATAAAGTGGAGAAATAGCAGAATAATTATTCACTATCTGTAGGTGTTAGCTTTTAAAAATTTCTGATTATTTTAAAGAAATTAAATATTAAGCCTTCCTGTGATGGTAAGAACAGTCCAGTAAATGAATATCTTCAGGCCCCATTTTACTTCCTTATGAAATAACCCTTAGGTGACCAGACAGTGGCCTCCTCCATTGCTTCAACTGGAGACACAGTTTGATTCTCCAAAGGACTTTCACTGCCTGTTCATCACCCCTGCTGAGCACGTGTGAAGCTGTCACTTCATCCCTCTGCACTGGAGTCAAATACAATAATTCTATGGGGCATCTTTTGAGATAAACACATTATTATTGGGATACCTATCCCTCCCACATCATATAGTCATATTTGTGAGAACAGATCTTTAGTAAATTTCTTGATAATTGGTTTTTGATTAGTAAGGTGGGTGAATTTAATTTACAAACACTGTCACTCCATAAGTGTGTCTGATGTTTAAATAAACAACACACTGGTCTTGAGAAGTTTCAACCAGAGCATATTTTATAGGCAGAACATAAAAGATGTCTATTCTAGGTTGGTGAAAAGATGTTAGTTTTTTAATATTTCTCAATTTATACTTTCAAAAAAGGAATAAGTACATGCATTTACTTGCAAAATCTAAGAAATAAAATAACCTATTCATATTCATATCACAGCACTGGTATAAGAAGACCTATAACTTACATTAAAGACAACATAATTATTAAACAGTGAAAGCCAGCATTATTAATTTAACTGAAATCTGGTTTTCTTGGGGGGGAAATCTGCTTTCAAGTATGGCTTGACTTCTTTTAGTAGTTCCTACACATAATCATCTGCCAATTTAAAAACCGCATAGCATGGAATTAATTATGGAAATTTTAACAGCTGATTATAAGGAGTCAAAAAAACAAGATTATTCTTCTAGTAAGATTATTTTGGGTAAGTAAGATGGAAATTCCTAATTGCTGGACAGCTGTCTCCATCAGGATTTATTCACACAGCTCACCAGTCCAAACCAAAGAGCAGTGACAGCAGCTGCAATTTGAGACACACACACACACACACACACACACACACACACACACACACACATTTATAACAATTATTCCAAATTATTCAAGAGTCCTATTTCTCAAGCCAGTTACACTTTAGAATCATGAAAATCAGAATTAAATATAAATCACTGTGTGAAGTCCACTCCAAAGGAACTGAGTCTGATTATCTGCAGGTGGTTTCAGAGATCAGCATTTGCTTAGTCTTCTTCAAGGGAGTGGAATAAGATGCCAGAGGTGACAATCAAGGCTCTCGATCCTCAGTTCAAGGATGATACTGGCCTTGAATATCAGCTCTACCTGGATATTTATAATTTATTTGTTTTATATGATTATAAAATTATAAATAAAAATCATGAATTATTACTTTTTATTGTTCTTTAAGAAATAAGCTGTGGTCACCCTTTGCACATATCTCCTAACATCTCTACTTTTTCAGTGTTCAAAGAGGAGTTCATGCTCTTTGCATGAATAATATAGTCCACTATGGAGAACCATGTGAAGAAGATTGTTTCTAAAAGTCTTTTTTTTTGTAGAGTATAATGATGTCAATATTTATTTGAACAGTATTAAGCTTTTATAGTATTGATTTGGTCATTAAATATTATTGCCAACTTATGTAATAAGAAGGATACTAAACCCTGAGTTAAAATTGTGCAGTCCAGTCAATGGACACTGACTAGTTCATTATTTAAGTTGCAAAAGGACAAATGTATTATCCTAACTATCTCACTTAAGAAAAAAATTGACACTAAATGTGACAACCACCTAGTTGAGAAAAAGAGGAGAAGGATCACAAAATCAAGGTCCATGTCCACAACTTAATGATACCCTGTCTCAAAGTAAAATAACATAACAACATAAAATAAAAGTTTAGCGATGTAGCTTAGTGTTAATGCATCCTTGCCTTCAATTCCCAGTGTGTAGGGAAGGCATGGGGAATGAAATTGAAAGATTATAGAAAAGATTACCCAAAAAAGTATAATTTAAATATCTACTTATATCAAATTTAGGTTACACAAATGACAATATTTCATCATTTTAATCTTGAAAGATTATTCCATGTAATAACCTTTTCATGACATAGTTTGAACCATGTTGCAGTGTTATGAAAGCAACTGATTGATCATTCAAAACACTACACCTCAAAAGGCTGCTACTTCTTGTTTACTCTGAATTAGTGAGCCTTTTTAAGTCTATAAAATTTCTTTCAGGAGAGCTCTCTTTAGATAATGTTTTATATCTTTGCATATTTTTATCAAATTATCTAGTCACAAGTAGAAGGGACTGGCATGGTGGTGCTTGCTTATAATCTCAATGGCTTAGGAGGCTGAGACAGAAGGATCAGCAGTTCAATGTCAGCCTCAGCAATTTAAAAAGCTCTTGTCTCAAAATAAGAATAAAAATATAAGGGTTGGGAATGAGATTCAGTGGTTAAGCCCGCCTTGGTTTAATTCCTGATACCAAAGAGAAAGAAAGAACAAACTAGAAGGATAGAGAAATGAAGAAACTGAACTGGAGATGACACAGCAGTACAAGGAATGAAGCCTGCACTCAGTCTCATACCTGAGCAAGGCATGTGCCCTTGCCCACTCCTGCTAAGTGACAGGAACTCAGCACTCTGGTCTGATTTTTGTTTTCCTAAAGCAAGTTTGTGATAACCTAATATCTATAAAGGAGATGACACCACTAGGATTAAGACCTGTTCTCTCTTTCTCACAATAACCAGAAGCAAATCCCTATTCACTTCTATTTTGGTGAATTATTATATGATCAGAATTTCATATTTTCAATAAAATAGGAAGCTTCTGACATGGAAGTTTTCCCCTTAGGATATAGTCCCACCTAACAAAACATTGGCATAATGTCTTCGTTAGTGCATGAACCAAGTTGGGGCAACAAACACACCTACAAATTAATAGCTAAGAGGAACTAGAACTTGATCTTTTTCCCACATAACTATCTGGAAGAATAGAGGTCTGAGTGGTCAGACTTCCCTGAAGAACAAGGTAACCAAGACCCCCATGCCTTCCATCTGGTTTCCAACATCCCCTAGGGGCATATCTCTGTTTCATAGGGACCAAGTTGGTTCATATGCACTATGTTGTCACCAGAGGTTTGATAGGTTAATTAATCACAACTCACCATCAATTTGAGAGGGCTCAGTCATGGCCATTGCTATCTGTAAGAGAGACTGGGCAGTGTAGTCTCATAAATGATAAGTAGTATATCTTGTTAAAATGTGAGGAAGTTTTGGGTCTGGCCTGTAGCTCAGTGATAGATCACATGCTTAGCCAGCATGTGGCTCTATAATTTAATTTCACTATCAAATGGTAGATTTTAAAATAGAAAATAGTTTACTGGGGTTATTGGTTCATTCTTACTCAAGCGGAATATTTTTAGAAGATATTGCTTATTTTAATTGGAAAAGACTACTTGGTAATTATTTTGAAATATACATCAATATGGAAATATAATTTTCTATGTCACCAAGCCAACTTAGGTTATAAACTTTCATTAACCAAATCAAGTTCTTTAAGTTATGTAGCTTCCTTTTGGTAATGAGCTTTTTGCTGTAATCATTCTTGCTCTTATATCCTTTGGTTCCTGTAATCAAATTATATATTTTTTCCGTGGAAAACATACTTTCTTCTTTTAATGTTTTTAACAATTTATGTAGTGTCTAACATTCAACTTCTCATAGTTTCTGAGGCACTTTCTAAAACATCCCATTCTAATTTTTATTCAATGAAAGCAAACAAATTAATTAAGCAACAGCTATGTGTTAAGAGAATCTATCCTCAGGATTTTAAAATCGAAAGAGGAAAATGGGGGAAAATGATATAAATTAAAATTATGACAGAAACAGATTGTAAATAAAGTGCATAAAAAGAACACGACCTTTGATATGATATAATAAGAATATTTCAACTTTGCAGTCTTTCCTTTCCCCGCCCCCAAATTAAAACAATCTTTTATAATCATAAATAAAACATAGGACTAATCTTGTTGGACAATATGCTACAAAATGCCTGACCAGCACTCTTGGAATCTTCCAAGGTGATCAAAAACAAGAAAAATTTGAGCAACTGTCACAGACAAGTTAGGAAATGCAATAGAGAAGTGGCAGAGAAAAAAAAATTTCTGACAACATATAATCCTTTAGTTGAGTTTTTAAAGAAAAATAGAAAGTATACAAGCAAAAAAAAAAATAGAAAGGGTAAAAATAGGTATTTCAGACCAAGGAAAAGGAATTAGCAATGCTCAAGAAATGTGGGAGAACACAGCATGCTCCTGGGACTTAAAAGAGTTCCCTATGGCTAAAGAAAATGTGCCTGCACAGCTATGTTAAAATACAACCCTAAAATATTACACAGCGGCCAGACGATAGAAATCTTTCTGTGTCAGACTATGAAATTTCAATTACTTTCCTAAACACCCGGAAATGGAGAAATTTTACTTAGAAACACCAGGGGATTCACATACACAGATTTCATTTATTCCTATGAAGAATTCATGAGGTGTGAGGAGGAGATTAAGGACAGACTGATAGGGAAGTTATTGATATAATTCAGGAAAAAAGAAAGTATGACCTCCCATTTATCAGTGGAATGGAGAAGGGGAGAACATAGAAGAGGGAGATACTCAGAAAAAAAGGAGCAGTGGTTTTGAAAAGTACTTTTGTAAGTAAAGAAGAGATGAACTTGCATGGTTTTCAACATTAATGTATAAGGTTGAAAAAGATGCTACTCACTGAAAAATGAAATGTAAGAGAAACTATAGGTTAGGTGACAATCAACTGTTATCCCTTCTGAAGGAAGGAACTATCAAGGTTTCTAAAAGTAGACATGAGATTCTGGTTGACTAATTTACTAGTTTGGGGATCTTGAGTAATTTAATTCACCTCTCTGCATCTAGATTTTTCCACTGTAAATGGAATTTCTAGTATTATGAGGACCCTGGAAGTTTAGACGTAATATAAATTTAATGTCATCTCAGTGTGTTCCATATTGTTTCAGTGAGCTTTTTTGCTGCTGTGACTAAAAGTCACAACCAGAACAATAATAGAGGAGGAAAAGTTTATTTTAAGGCACACAGTTTCAGAGGTCTCAATCCATAGACAGCAGTCTCCATTCCTTGGGGCTCAAGGTGAGAAAGGACAATATGTTGGAAGAATGTGGTGGAGGGAAGCAGTTCATATGAAGTTTAAGAAGCAGAGAGAAAGACAGAGACTCCACTTGCCAGATACAAATATATACCCCAAAGTCCCACCCCCAATGCCCCACCTCCTATAGCCACACATTATCTGCCTTCCATTACCACTCAGGTAATCCTATTAGGTAATTAATGCACTGATTGGCTTAAGGCTCCACAACCCAATCCTTTTCCTTCTGAATGCTCTGGCTTTGTCTCACATGTAAGCTTTTTGGGGGACACTTCAGATCGAAGCCATAACGCATATCATAAGCCAATAATAAATGTTGGCACATTTAACTATCATGATTTCATTATTCAGTCATGTTAAAGTTTTATACATGTGCCTATAGGAGAAATTCACTGTGGTATATTCACATATGTACATACCATAATTAGATCAATTTCACTGAGACAACATACCATTATTATCTGGGAACTTTTCTTCTCAGTTTTCTTGATATGATCAATCCAGATGTCAATTTGTAGAACTGATCAAGGCTTCTTTCTAAACTTTCCGTTTATCACATTTTATGTGACTTTCAAATTCCTATCTCCAGTAGAAATAACTGATTGGAAAACCCACTCAAACATGTGTTTGATTACGCAATTCATATTCTTCACCAAGAATCAGAAATTCAGGTTATATTTTCTCTGTTGTATATGCCAACAACTACTGATGATCTTCACTTTCTGTATCTGAAATCCATATGCCATTTTCTATATACTCTTTGCATTTTCCTTAATTTAAGAAAAATGTCTGAAATACTTAAATAAAATAAAAGACAGAGTTCCCAGATATCCATCATGCAGTTTCCCTATTATTAATTTATTGCATTATCATGGTATATTTGTCTAAATTAATTAGTGTTGATACATTATAATTAGTTTAAATTCATACTTTATTCAGATTATCCCATTTTTGCATAAGGTTTCCTCTCTTTCAAGATATCACATTAATTTTAGTCTTTCCACTTTTCTTTTCTTTTTTCTTTCTTTTTTTTAGTACTAGAGAGATATATTGTAGAATATCCCTTAGGTGGGAATTGACTGATATTTCAATTGTGATTATATAGGAATTATGTTGTTCGAGGGGAAGTTTAGATATAAAGTGACTTTCTCATCCTATCCCATCAGGGTGCATACTGTCAACATAATTTATCAAAGTTTATGTCTATCTTCATCTCCTGTTAGTGTTTCTCTGGTTTTTCCACTGGGAAGTTATGATATTTTTTTTTCCTTCACATACTGTACTCTTTGGAAGGAAGTCCGTATATATAATCCACACACAATTAGCAAAGAGTAATGCTCCATTTGTTAGAGCAAAGTATCTATACAATCTACTCTGAATTCTTCAAGGAGAGAAAAATTTGTGTCTTATTTATTTACTTAATAATAATTTCTTTATTTAAATTGGCATGACCTGTGGGTATTTAACTTATAGTTTTGCTTTTACTTCAATACTATGTTATTTGTGTTGCTGTTTAAATTTTTCCACTTTTGGTCACTGGAAATTTTACTGTTTTCTTTTGCATCCCCTTGATGTAGCCCATCATTATGTTTTATTTCAGCACATCTTAGTCTTTGTCATTGAAAGATGCTCCAAGTTCATCTTGTATATTTCTTACCCCAGTTCTAGAACTAGCTATCTATCCACATTGTCCTGCATCCTCTTATTGAAGAATGGTATTCAAAATAAAGATCTCAATTCTAAGGGTGGTTTTTGCTTCAAGATAAAAACCTAACCCAGTGATGATTGCTCCTATATAAGCTTTATGGTAGCTGTAAATAACTTTTCTCTTTTAAAGTCAGATTAAAAATCATTATAGTGAAATTTTTGGACCTCTGTGTATACTGCTTTGAAATTACATAACTTGATTCCTGCAAACAGTTATACTGTAACTTAAATCATGTACCTTAACAATCATTTCTTAAATTAATGCAAACTAACTGCAAATTAGAAGTACATTCTGCATAAATCACTAAAACCATACAAAAGCCAGCAAACAAATTTTAAAAAATTGAGTTTAAATTTATGTGAAATTATACCATCTTGGCTCTTTGAGACAAAGGTGCTCCTTCTTATAATTAGACATATCTGATTCTGTTGTTATTTTAATGCTTTAAATAGTTAAGTCCCCTCCAAGTGCACTTTAATGAAGCAAGAATAAGAAGGAATGAAAGTAACTCTGTGCTCTGTAAAATATTAGCATGCTATTACATTATATCCTATATTAGAAATGGAAAAATAGAATAGTGGTGTGGATTTTTTTTTTTTTTTTTTTGCTATGCCATCACCTCCTTGTGGGTTATTGTAAGATAAAAATCATAGCTTTAACTAAGTGAAACACTCTTAAACTCTATCTTTCCTCAAATATGTGTACCCTTCCTCAGGCTGCTTGTATCCTGCTTATTATACTCTAAGATATAAAATTCTACCAATTTGATTAATAAAATTTATGTTAAACTCAGATAATGTTTGGTCTTTGCAGTAAAAGAAAACTGATGTAACAATATTTTCTCTTGCTTATTTGAAAATCTGAACTTAGGGAAACTTTGTAGAAAAATTCAGAAATAAATTTTATTGTAATGATTTTGATCAAATCCTTCAGAGAAATGCCTTTAATGCAATCTCAAAATATTGCAGAATTTTCAAGCATTGAGAAATAAATCTATTTCTTCATGAATTAATCATCTGTGTTTTTACCAAATTACAATTTTCTATAAATTTTATATCAGGTAAAATATTTACAATATTCCTGAAAAATATTTTTTCTAGTTATCTGCAAATAGTGTTAATATTACTATAATACGATAACCTGCAATGATAAACATTAGATAGTACTCTGCATCATCCTTATAAATTTATCTAAAAAAATTTAAAGTACCTTACTCTATATAATAATTCATGAATGATTCTGAACTTATACACATTAGTCACAAACAAATCAATTCTCAGAAGAATTAATAAAAATAAATAATATTGTTTCATATAAAAATAAGAAAAATGGTAAAGAATTAAGAAACTATTTCTGTGTGCAAAATCTAATTGCATATAATTTAGAGTTTTTAAAATATCTTGTTAAATCTCTCATAAAGGAAATAACACTATAGACAGATCACTTATAGTATGTTAGTGAGCTTTCTGTCTTTGTGAAAAAAAACCCAAGACAATCAACTTATAAAGAAGAAAGGTCTATTTTAGCTCACAGTTTCAGTGATTCCAGTCCATTGTTCATGGACTTGGTTGGGATGAAGCAATTCATCTTGATGTGAGCATTTGGGTGAGGAGGCAGCTCACCTCATGATAGCCAGGAAACAAAGACAAAGAGGAAAGTCCTGGGGCAGGTTCTTATGTCCCCTTCCAGGGCAGCCCCTAGTGACCTAATTGTCTTTCACTACGACAACTTCCTAAAGTTTCCACCTCTTCCCAATAGTACTACAGGGTGGGGGTCACTAGGAGACATTTCAAATATAAATTATAGTATATGAACAGACAAGAGAAGTTTTAGGCAAATATTTATTTCTTTTTTTATATATTTATATCTTAATTTTCGGCAGACACAACATCTTTGTTTGTATGTGGTGCTGAGGATCGAACCCGGGCCAAACGCATGCCAGGTGAGCGCACTACCGCTTGAGCCCAACAAATATTTATTTCATTGATAAGAATGATTATAAGAATTTAATTACATGAAAATAATATTCTAAAAGACAATTCTAGAGGGTCAAATGTAATAAGTGATAGTTGGAGGGAGTTTGGAGGAATTAGGACTTTAATGCAGTGGAAATCTGAGCTTACATTGCATTTGTTACCATTTATATGTCCATTTATTATATCACTTCCTTTAAGATATGCTTTGAGACATCAGAAAAGTCAGAGAAAACTGTTATTTGGTGAGTGACCCTGAAATAGCAAGCAGAAGACAGGGTATTTAGTTTAGTTATATGAAGAAATTGTTTTTTCAAAATGCTTTTTAAAATCAGGCAGATAGTGTAATTTGAAGTTCAAGCATAAAACCAGGGACCAATAATTCAGTGAACATAACTGAACTGAATCTCTATTAGGGCCACTATATAGTCTTAAAAGACTAGGAAAGTATGGCTGTCTGCTTCTCTGCTGGGAGCCATCAGCCAAGTAGGTATGATAATCTCCTTGCCAGCTTACTCCCATGCTGTCTAGTGGAAGGACTTCTGTAAGGTGACCTTGCTCAAGGACCAGGGCAGGATCCATGTTTAGGGTGTTCCCCCTTTAGAATAGGCGGTTTAGCATAATAGGAGATTAGGGTGTTCCCCCTTTAGAATAGGGCAGTTTAGCATAATAGGAGATTAGGGTGTTCCCCCTTTAGAATAGGGCGTATCCTGCTGCTGAGTTCCTCTTGAGTGCTTAGGGTCAGACAGTATATTTTGGGAGACAGAAGCCCATGCGGAGTGGATTTGGGCAGAGAACATGGATTCCCCCAGAGCGTGTTTGTAGATGGCCGGTGTGAGTTCGGGAATAAAGAATTGCTGTTTGAATCTACAAGCTGTGTGGAGGCTCGTGATTTGTGCCCAGCCAGAGACTGCGGCACTTCTCGACTACTTTTATTATTTTCCTGAAGAAAGTGGATATAAAATCTTATAGCTGAAAATAACTGAGAGCAGTTCTCAAGTGAGGCAGGTATACAGAATCTAAATGAAGATGGATCATCTAAACAAAATATTACTTTATTGTTATATTTGGGTTATTACATTCACTACTATATAAGAATGTGTGCCTAAAATTTATGTGGTTCAATATCATAGTGGTAAAACCTCTATATAATAAACAAAGAGGATTTTTGAATGTTTTCTTTAAAAATTACTTGTTGGGGGCTGGGGTCATAGCTTGGTGGTAGAGCACTCACCTAGCATGTGCAAGGCCATGGGTTTGATTCTCAGCACAACGTAAAAATAAAAAATAAAATAAAGGCGTTGTGTCCAACTAAAAATTAAAATATATATATATATATATATATATATATATATATATATATATATATATATATATGGTAGTTTTTGGGTCAGGCATGGTGGTTCCCTCCTGTAATCACAGTGCCTTTGGAGACTGAAGCAGAAAGATCTCAAGTTCAAAGATAGCCTCAGCAACTTAGCAAAGCCCTCAAAATAAAAAAATAAAAATTAAATTAAAAAAATTCAAATATCCTGGAGATGTGGCTCAGTGATTAAGTGATGGGGGGTTCAATTCCTGGTTCAAAAAAATGAGATATTTAAAATCATCATAAGGTTTGTATTTTATTGCCTTATACATATTTCTGTTAAGGATGAAATATGATGTTGTGAATGGGTGACTGTGACCTTTGTAGGAATTATCAATATTCACACGTATCTGGAGTATTAAGAAAGATGGAAATATCATCAACTAAGTACTCTCCCATGTCTCTTGATTGTCAAAGAATAAATTTTTATGTGGGAGAGTCTTCTGAGAACAAAGCAAGAAGAATATTAGTAAAACATGTCAAACATCAAAATACGGCTCTTTGTCCAAAATCCAGTATAAGCAACATTTTTCTCAGTTTTCTCATCCAGCGGACTCTTAATAGTTAGAAAATCTCTTTAATTATATTAATATATTGAATTGTCATCAGATAATTTTATATTTTCAGGGACAGTTTACTTTTTTTTTATTTTGTAGTGGATAAAACCTACTGATACTTTTGCATGCTTTCTTATAAATTTCTTTGTATCATTTAATTAGATAGGTCAAATTTATTTGATTAAACCAGTTAAAATATCAATTATAATGAAAGTTAATCCTCATCTTTCATCTTATAAATATAAAGCATTTTCTACAGGCAATTAGCTAAAAATAGAATCGAATTCTTACTGCTAAACTAATTGGTTTTAACAGTATACCTTCTGTGTTTCATTGAATGCATAGGGAAAATCTAATAAGAAGATGAATATAATTTAGTGGCATAGTCTCCAGATTTTATCAATGATTATTACTTTATATGTTCTCAAACTAAAATTCCTCCTTGTACATAATATACTAAAGATATCATTATTAACTAATAGTGTTATTAGTAGTATTTTATCCATCATACATACACACTTTTAATAAGATATTATTACTTAGAAAATGAGAGAAGTATTGGATTTTTCTTTTTATAATAAATGAATATATTAATTATATCTTCATCATTTTATAACAACCTCTCATAAAAGACATATTTAGCCATTTCTTTCTAAGGGTTTTTCATAATATACCCCTAAAGACATTTTGATACATTTATCTACATTGAAGAAAATGAAGTTGTACTATTTCTGAGAAAAGCATGTCTGATATTACTGATTATTTGGATAGGAGAGAAGCTTTACTAACCAACTTATAAAGCAAGCATTTTCTATAAATTAAATATGCAAATATGAATTTTCTTATTATTGACTAATGTATTAAAGTTAATGAAATTTTATTAAAAATACATTGTATTGGCAAAGATACATTAAAATTAAGGTATATCCTATTTTTTTCTATTACTTAAGATCTTTGTTAAAAACAGTTACCTCTAAAAAGAGTCTAATTAATAGTCCTTTGTAACTATTGGTGAACAATTTTTTAAAAAAATAGTATAAATAAATATCCCTAAATAACTGAATAAAACATCTCTTGCAAGTTTGTTGTTTCGAATTTTTTAAACAAATTCATATATATAGTTTTCATGCTTTTTAATTAAATTTATATGTGCATTTCTTTGACAATTAAGCAAGCATTATTTATATAGTCATATATAGTTTTCTAAGAAATTTCTATTAGTTAATGCTTCCTAGAACTTTTTAGATAATTATTTGTAATAAAGAAAAATAAAATGTACATTTAATAATATATTGGTCATCCTTTTAACTAATTAAGACTTTAAATTACTGGTAATGTTTCAGATAAAATTAATGTGATTTTTGCCTTTTTAATTTAATTGACTGAAAATATTACAAATAAGAAAATATCTAGAGGAACATCCATTTCCAGGAAGTTCTTAAAGATTTTTCACTTAAATTGACTACAGAAATGCAAAATTCACAGATAGTTCAAAAAAATCTACACAAAAGAAACATGAAATACTTAGGCATAATCAGGAAAATTCTTTATGAAAATTGCTTAGCTGGTTAAGGTAATATGTAATATTTATTTAGAGTACTGTGTTATTTGTTATTCTCATGACTATATATTTTATTTCAGAATTTAAAATCAGGTTAACAAGATTGTGAACCAACAATCCGTAGGATGTGTCTATTTTCATGGGTCTTTTCACATTCTTTCCCTATTTTTCTGATAATTAGAATAAATTGTGAAAAATATAGCTATCTAGAATTAATTATATAGTTTATGGTGACTATGAAATAAAATGACCTTTAACTAAATAAAGTTAAGATAATAGATTTGGGTTAATGGCTTTCCCCAATATCTTAGCTTTATTTATATCTAATTTTAAATATCATGGGAAACTAAGAGACAAACATGAAGTATAAATTATTTTGCTTCTCTACGTGGTAAGTATGCATGTCAATGGAATTTGGTTTATGTGTTGCAGAATTCTCATATGCAGAAGAAAACTATTCAAGGTCAATTTGGCTTCTTGCTGTATGATAGATTATGTAATATGCTATTAAGAAAAAATTATATAAATTATGTATTCTTCATACATAATTTTATTTTAGGAGTGACATTTGCGTAGTGTTACAACTAGGCACATAGAGATGCACTGGAGAAATTAGTTTCAGATTTATAGACAAAATTTCTTTCACTTGTGAGTCATTGTGCTTTCAGGAAAGATGACTCTTAATGAGAACACATATGTTTATGCTAAATAACCTGTAACGCCAATGGAGGTGGCACAGGCACCTCACCATTAGCAAGATTGATTTTGCCTCAGTGTATTGCTTCACAACAGAAGTACCCTTCAGGTAAGTTGAAAAAGTTATACAGCATGTAGTTTAAATGAGCAGTGACAATTCCAAGAGAGGCAGGAGAATTGTAACTTGCCCTCAAATATCATTGCAACTCTCAAAGAAAACAAACAGTTGACGGGGATGTTTTTCCTATTCTTTCTGCAGTATTGGGGATTAAATTCAGGGTTTAGGCATGCCAGGCAAACTCTCTCTCACTGAGCTATATCCCCAGCCCCTGGTTTTCTTTGTCTAATCTCTTTATCAGTTTAATAATATTTATTAACCCCCCCCGACATTTTTCAAATTCAAATCAAAACTATGCTATAGGAGGTTCTTATTGGAAATAGTTACCAATTTCACAATAATGAGACGATATCCAAGAAAGTTTAAGTATCCTTCAGGTGCACATGGTTCTAAAATTAGCACTGTAAGTCATGTTCATTACAACAAATTGGTCTCTTTTCTTTAAGTTCATTGGTTCCTAAGCATTTAATCTCAAGCAACTCCATATTTTTACATTCGTCAATCCTCTCAACCATGTCTCCTGTTTCAAATACTTGTTTAACATTCACTTTCTTTTTTGTGAAACAAATCTTTCCCTAAGGAACTACCTCAATAATTATGGTATATATATATATAATCTTATATTCTGCACATCTACTGAAAAATGAGCATTAACTCTCAAAAATATTATTTGTAAATGAAACACAGTGGAAGAGAATATATAACATACTACTAAGTATATTATATAATATACTACTAAGCAAAAGTAAGATTATTTTCATGTCATTGTATTTGTATGGAAAAAAATTTGAAAGGAAAATGATAACAGTATGTTTCCCCAGGGAAGGTAAAGTTGTGTAGGGAATTATGAAAATAGAGAAAAGAGAATAATAAAAAAAAATTTAAATGATTTTGTTGAATATTTTGGTGTTTACTTTCTTTAATTCATTAGATATCAACATATTATTTTATATATGTAATGCCAATCTGAGAAACAAAAATTATATTGTTACTTGTTCATAAGGATACTCTTGTACTAAATTCTTGAATATTTGGAAGAGAAGGATAATGTGTTAATATATACACCATTCATTTAAAATGTTGGGATGCATTGTCATGTATAGATGCTTATAAAAACAGAAGTTATTATATGCTAACATTAAGCAATGTATATTCTTTTACTTATTTCTTTTTCATGATTTTGAAACACAAATTGACCTATCCCTTTAAAATGAATCATTTTTTTGAGAAATATTCAAAGAGTAAATAATCATGGAATATTTTCTTTTTTTTCTTTTTTTAAAAGTGGCACATTTATTTACATTTTTAAAAAATCATGTGAATATTTTCTTTAGAAAAATGTAGTAATAGATAAATTTGGACAAATTTTTAAAACTTGAATTGAGATATTCTTATTAAGAAATGTGCCAATGGAAATTGAGACTTTAATATGTATAATTTAAATTAAAATTTGCTCAGGAAGTTCATGTACAAGTTATAGTATGATGCAAAATTTATGGACAATTAACAAACTGGACTACATAATTTTACAATGAAATACTTCATTTCAACAAAGTTTTATGTTGATGTTTATATTCTCATAATATTGCACTTTCTTTTCTATGCAATTTTATTTAGAGCTATTTATATTTATTATGCATTTCCTATTTTACAGAGAATGTATGGCAGTTTAAAATATATTTATGCTACTAAAATTATAACATCTTAAATTATTAACTGAAATAAAACATAACTTTCTTATTCTTTATTATTCTTATTATATTCTTATTATTCTTGTTATTAAAAATACAATAATAGTAATGTTATTCTTATTATATTCCTATTATTCTTTAATAGCAGTTTTTACCTTTAAAAATCAAGTATTCAGTTTCTTATAATGATTTTTATGATATACACAGTTTTTAATAATATTGAAATTGTTTTAGAATAACTCTGCCTCTCCTTATTGTTTAATATATGAAGCACTGTGCAATTCTAGAAATTTTCTGTATAGTATTTTGATGGTTCTTCAGTAAAAATAATATTTGCATTTGACACTAACTGTGATATATGTCCAAAAACAATGTTATGGATATGTCACAATTTAAACAGTACTATTAAAATAATTTCTAATATAAAAAATACATATTGATTAAAGAGGAAACATGGATAAATATGTAGATTCTTCACTTGTGTGCTGAAAAGCAAGGAAGAATATCAGAATATTCAAATGGTACAGAGAATATAATATTGGACAAGAATAATGGGTTATATGCTTGAGGCATTTCTGCTACTAAAAGTCATTTTCACTTGGGGGAGTCCATGTTTCAACTGTAAATGAAAGCATTATACTAAAACATCTCTAAGCAGCCTTCAATTTTCTGTGTCTATGCCTTGATAAGGCATCAAAATAGAGAAAATAAGTAAATGGAAAGACATAATGTGTCATCAATGTTATAAATAACATGGAATATATTAAAAATGACAATTTTTTGTAGAGTTTACTAACCATTAATTGTGTTCCAATCATGAATCCATGATACACTGGTGTTCATTTGATTAATGATGATAATAAATATTTGTGCATGTGCTTATGAATAACTCTAAATTAACATTAACATCTCTACATGTCAATCTAAAAATTGGAGTATATGGGCAGGATTAATTTATAGATATTTCTATTATCATTTTAGTGGCTCTTCTTCTATGTACACTTTTCATCAGTCCTTATTGATGAAATACATTCCTTACTTGTCCCGTTAGATTGAATATGGAACACATTACTGAAGATAAAATGAAGAGGGTTTAAAACAAGAGTAAATGAATTTTGCACTCTACTCTTGAAAACCTAACCAGAGTATTACAAGTTAACTTATTCATTTTCTGTCCCCTGAAGTGGTAGTTAGATATATTAATTGGTGTTCAGATTTTTACAAGGAATTTGAAATTTATTTTTCTTATCTTTTAAATGCATTTACTTCAAATGATACACAAAATGTAAATATTTACATATAATGAGGTAACCCGATGTTTCAGTACATGTATACAAATATGTGTTGCTTATATCAGGTTAAGCACATCTATCTTCTCAAACATATTTCTGGGGAAAAACTTTGACATGTAGAAATGAAAGAAGCTAGAAGAATATGAAATTATTGATTGAATTCAAGAAATTGATTTAGGAAAGAGGAAGGTTAGGGAAGAATTTTCAATGATCAATAATGTATTAAGGACAATTAGCAATGGAACAAGGCTAGAAAGAGGCAACATGATATCACATAAATGGAATTTAATTACTGAGCCTGAAGCAAAACCCTGATTTAGCTAAGGATTCTTGTTAGTAATGAAACTAATTTATCCTTTTTGATCCATTTTCCAGAAAAACCTTGTGATTCAACCTGAATGCTAAATTAGACAATTAGTATGAAGCACACTATCTAGTGTTTTCAAAGATATTAATTTTATTTTATAAAGTTAAAATTATTTTATAAATTCTTCAATAATTTCTTTCTGAGAAATTAGGCCTTTGAAATAAAAGAGAGTTAGAATCAACCTAGTCCTCAGCCCTGTGTTTTATGGATCGCTCTACAACCAAAAGAAGCTAATCAAGATATTCGAAGAACAACATTTCCGGTGTTCTGTTTTATAGAACATTTTCTCCCCATATTCTGATCTCTTAATCACTTCAAAACCATTTCTGTTGGATTCATTCAATATATTCATTCATCATATAATTGTTGCATTTTCATTATGTGTCAGAGGCATTTTAAATTCTGGTGATAATGCAGTGAATAAATATAGAAAATAGTCCCTACCTACTGGGAAAAAAATCATATTCTTGTGAGGATAACATAAATTACCCAAAGAAATCAGTAAAAGGCATGCTGTTTTGCATTGTGACAAATAATACAGGGAGAAAAGGGCAGAAAGGCATGGTTGGAAATGTGATGGATACTGGAATTTTGTGGGTCAGGAAAGGAAGGTGATGTTCCACTCAAGACCTAAATGAACAGCATGAGCAAAGTGTGAAGATATCTTAAGGAGACCTTTGAAGTTCTCTTGCCTCCCACAGATACAGCAAGAATGTGACCTGCATTTAAGAAATGGATTTTTACAAGATTTGAAATTCAATTTTAATTTGAGGAGAGATCAAGGAAAAGGGAAACAATGTAAGCTTGGGGAAAACAGAATTATTGATTGAGTTTCAGGAATTAACAGAAGTTTGAGGAGGACTTGAGTTTTAGAGAATTAGGAGAAGATAATGTGACTGATGTGCCAACAGGTGCAGCTGATGAGAATGAGATAAGAAAGGTTATGTAGGGCTGGGTCTCATAGGGGCAATATAGTCTTTCTCAAGGATTCTTTCATTCTGAGAATTTGAGGAATAGAGAAACATCATCTAACTTAGCAGCTTTCTAGAGTATTGAATGTCAACTGAGAAGGAATAAGAGTGGAAGCTTTTGTCATAACTCAGGAAGCATGTGATGAAATTGAAGGTAAGAAAAAGCCATCAGAGTCTGGTTGTACTTTGAAAGCAATCAAAATAATTTTCTGCAATATTAAATGTTTGGTAGATATAAGTAAGAAAAAGTTAAAATTCAACACTACCTTTTCTGATGTGATGGTTGATATCCAGTAATCTTGGAAAACTATGGGTAAATTAAGCTTTGGAGGGAAGGTAATTAAGTTTTATGTTGGAGGTGCTAACTTTGCAATGTCCGTCGAACATCCAAATGGAAATTTAAATATTTATTTTTATTTTAAATATATATACTGATATTCCACATTAAATTTATATGTGTGTGTGTTTGTATATATATATATATATATATATATATATATATATATATATATATATAGAGAGAGAGAGAGAGAGAGAGAGAGAGAGAGAGAGAGAGAAAGAAGAGAGAGAGAGAGATGGGCATGGGAGTTTGTAGAGAAATGACTCAATTCAAGATTCAAGATAGAAGTTTAGGATCACTGGACTTTAAATTGGATTTTTAAAAATAGAACTGGGGAAGATCACCAAGTGTGTGAAAGTGTGAAAGTACATGATGTATTTTCATTTGAGTGATTGAACCATGGGGCACTACACTGTGCAGAAGCCAGGGGCAGGAGGAGAGGGCAGCAGAGAAATAACTAGAGGACCAAGAAAGATATAGAGGTGTGGGCTCCTGGTCCAATCTCAGAAACTGTTTCTCCAGAGAGTAACTAGTCTCTAATACTGCAGCTAAGTATTTGTTGTTGTTGTTCATTTTCTATTTGCATAAATCTTATGCAAAATGCTTTCTCTGTCATTAACCCATCCTTAAATTTACACTGTCAACAAAGAGAAGCATTTTGGTTTTTTCTCCAACTACAATTGAATTATTTTACATGAAAAACTGATAAAAGGGGCCATAAGATTAAATGTTATTTATGCAGGCTGCGATGAAGGAAGAGTTCTCAAAAACAGTTATTTTTGGTTTGTTCTAAGGACTCTTTGCTGTCCTCTATTGTGTCTTTATAAACTGTCAGTATTTCACAGGAATCCCAATATATTGATATCAAAAATGAATTCTTCACATTTCCTTTAAGACTCAAAAGTGGCATGATAGTCTTCTAAAAATGCAATATACATAAATTTGTGTTCCTTTTTGTAGGAATCTTATGTAACAGAACAATAGCATGTTTGTGTAGCATAAACATTGAAATAAGTTTAACTATTTTTGTAAAATTTAATCTTTTATATTCAGATTATCTTCTCTCTTTCCCTAACACCCACACACTATGCAGATTTAGTTAATAAACAAATTAAATTTGTTGAAAGAAAAACTAATCAATAATTTATTAGCATTACTTTTTAAAAAATCTCCAAGATTTTGAAAATTCTTTTGTCATGTACTCTCTTAGTTGCTTTCTTCTTTGTTCTCTATAAGATAGTTTACATATTCACAATATGTTTTTCTAAGAAACAATATATAGTATAAACTCAGATACTCATTTTAATTTTCTAGTACACATAAAACATAATCTAATTTCATATTACTTTAATGCATTGTCCCATGGCCACAAATTATTTATGTGCTATAACACAATAAAAATGAATATTTTTTTAAAATTTCCATGAAGTTAGAAATAGGTGCCTAGTTACATATGCATGATTAACTTTAATAATGATTTAGTGCATGTTATAATGGAATATTTCCAAGGAAAGACATTAGGAAATAGGTATTCTTTATATTTTCACTCTTTAACAAAAGAAAAAAAACAGAAGCTGAAATGATAAATGTAAAGCCAAATTTGGCATAAAACTGACACAAGTCCTATATGTCCATTATTTATTTCATCAGTGACTCTTAAAATTCAACCAGATGCAAATCCATAATATCAGGGAATGTTTGACCAAAAAAACAGATTCTAGTTGCTTTCCCAAATAAGAATCTTGATTATACAAAAAAAACCTATATTTGATAAACTTTTTTAAAATTTAGGATCATTTTTATTTGAGAATGAAGTTGCACTGATAGCTCAGAGTACCATATACCCTTACCCAGTTTCCATCCAAGTCAACATTTTATATCATTAGAATATATTTGTCAGAACTGGACAAACAGCAGTGTACTATATCATAAACTGGAATTCAGACTCTATTTGGGTTATGCTGGTTCTGCAACTGTACCAGGACCCAATTCAAAACATCACATTAGAGTGAATCATCGCATGTCTTTACTTTTCATGACCTAGACAGTTTTGAGGATTACAGATTACATTTCAGCTTTCCACCACTGTAACAAAATACCCAAATTAATTAACTCATGAAGAGCAAAAGTGTATTTTGACTCACAATTGTGGAGCTTCCAGTCCAATATCAGGTGGACCCATTACTTTGCACCTCCACTGGGCATGCCAGATGGCTTTGGTAGGGAGCCTATAGAACAGCAAACTGCTCTCCTCATAACCAAGAAACAAAATAGAAAGAGGAAGAAGAAGGGACCAAGATCCCACAGTTTCCTCCAAGGGAATGTCCCCAGTGACCTAGGGATGTCCCATATGACCCTACACCTAAAATTCCACAGTGCCTCCTACTAGTGCCACACTGGGGACCAAGTCTTTAACACATAGACCTTTGGGGTATGCTTATCTAAACAGCAGCACTGGTCACATATTTTGTCCAATGTCCCCAAATTTGGTTTTTATCTGATGTTTTTTTGTCAACTCTTATGGAGTTATGGACGTTAGAAACTAATACAAAGGTAAACAACTCTTATTACCAAAGGTGATATCTGCAACCAACATTTGTTATCACTGATAATGTTGAAATTTATTACTTCCTTAAGATAGCTCCACTCTGAAGTTACAGTTAAGATAGCTCCACTCTGAAGTTACTTTTTCCCCACTTTATGTTTTTCAGTATTTGGAAGTCTGACATTGAGTTCTGACCAAAATACTGTGGGGGCCAGGGAGGGATAGTTAAGTCATTTTTTACCCCTCCTTCAATTGAGTTAATAATTCATTACATCCATCAGTGTGGATATATGTATATTTATTTACTTTATACTTTGGGTTATAGTCCAAATATATTTACTATACTACTCAAATTGTCTGAGTTTTGGCCATTATGAGTCTTCCAGTGTCTCATTGATTTTCCTATTTTTTTTTTTGAGGACCATAGTGCACTGCTCAAGTATGTTTCAGTCAATAACAAACTTCATATATCACAGCTCCCATAATAGTAATGGAGCTAAACATTTTCTATCACCTAATGCCATCATAGCTGTAATAACTACTTGTGTATTCATGGTGATGCTGGTGTAGAAAATCTCACTATGCTGCCAGAAGTACAAAAATATATCATATGCAAATATGCACAGGACATATATTTGATAAGGACAATGAATGTCTATGTTGCTATTTTCTACACTTCCTATGGTATAATTTTTGATATTTTAGAGGATATTCTTTTTATTTCTCTATAAAGATTTCAACTGTAAAGGAGTCTCAGCACCTTCTTAGGAAGAAGACTTTGTTACCAAGAGAAACAATGGCTCCATCCATGTTGTTGTTCCTGAAGACATTGCATTGGGACAAGATGTGGAGGTAGAAGATTGCCATATTGGTGATCCTAACTCCCTGTCAGCCTAGGTAAAGCATGAATTTGCATCTTAGCTTTTAAAAGTTTAGAGAGTAAAAAATACATATTTTAAAAATAGAAAAAAAGATTATAGATAAGAATATAAAGAACATATTTTATATATCTCAGCAATGTGTTAGTGTCTTCAGCTCTTATTACAAGAGTCAAAAATTTTAAAATTAAAATTTATAAAGAAAAATTGTGTAGTAATCTGCTTAATTCATTTCTGAGAAAATATATATTTTTAAATAATTATAGTATAGAACAAGTAAGTGGTATTTATAAAATATGTGTAGTGTACAGAAATGTCAGGGGCCCACACTCTACTCATTCACTGGCATACTTCGAGTAGTGTCCAGGTCTGAAGATCCATTCATAATAAGAACCTTTATATGTGTGCCATGTGTTGTCTTTAATATCACATTTTTTTCTGCCTTTCTATGTTTATATATATATATATATACAAAAATCTTTACCACTGTGTTACAGATGTCTGCAGTATTCAGTGCAGACATGCTACACAGGCTTGTAGCCCAGGAACAATACACTATACCATGTAGCCTCAAGGTATAGTAGTCTGTACCATCTAAGTCTGTGTAAATATACTCACAATTATTAAATCGCAATAAAATCCCCTAGTGACACATTTCTCAGAAGGCATATCTGATGTTGTGTGACATATTACTGTATTTCCTTGCATTATATGTCACAAGATGCCTCAGTGTCATTTTACATTTTCTCTATATCAGTCATAAAAAAAATACATTCTCCAAAGAACTCTAATTCCCTTTACTGGAGAATAGTGAGCTGAAACTCATATCAGGGCTCTGAATATAATCATTTTTGTTGAAATGTCACTTCATCTAGTCCCCAGTGAACAGAGCTAGTAAATATTATGTATCTTCTAACCTACATTTACACACACACACTCACACATTGATATAAACATATAATTATTTGTGTATCTATGCTTATGGATATGAGTTCATATTGATGTTTCCAACTCTTATCTAATGCCACATAGTTCTTGCTAACCTACACAATTATTTATAATTACTATGCAGTCCAACTGTTCTTGTTTTGTAGGGGTTGAAAGTTTTTCTAGTATGTGTTATTTTCAGTGCTAAAACTATGAAAATGCCATGCAAACAGGGAAGGTTTTCACTCGAACATCTTCAACATTGAGAAACTTGGCTGCACCATTCATTATTATGCCCGGAAAAAATATTCATTCAATATGCAAGATGAGGCAATGGATTTCAACATAATGGAGAACAAAAAGTTCAATGAAATGGTTTCAGATTCCATAAGCTAATGTTGAAGAAATTTCTAATTATCAAGTTTGAGTATAACATCAATGAATATGTGTGAATATCCACAATTATGTGAAAAAGTTCATAAATTATTCTTCCCTTTTCCAGAAAATATCTTCCTGAGGATATGTTTTCTTCCTACAATTCAACCAAAACAACCTAGTTCCACAAACTGAACGTAGATGTAAAAATTAAAATTACATGTATCAATCAATAAGGAAATGAAAGTCCAGCAGTCATCAATCAAAAAGTTTGATGTGTTTGAAAATAGTGACCATATTTCTTATATGGAAAATAAGAGAAAAACCACCCTTGATTTTTTTATAATTATTTAGTTCTATTATTATATAATAGGATTATCATTCATTTATTTAATCAAAATAAAATAAAACAGTTTAATAGTTTGGATTTTTAATATGATATTATTAATACATAATAATATGTATTAACCTAAAAATTTAAACCTAAAAATTTAACATGAAATTTAACCTAAAAATTTTAGGTTAAAAAAAATTTAACCTAAAAATCTTAGATTCATTTATAATTTGTAAGAGCATAAAGGACGTCTTAGGACAAAATGTGTGTTAGCAGTTTCTTTAGATATTTTAAAGGAAGATTGTATCCATTCTGCAATCTAATGCCCAATGAGAAGGAATTACTCAAAATAGTCAATAATAGATAAATGAAAATATTAGCAATAATGATACAATGATGACAAAAATTCTTCTTTTAATCTTCTTAAATTCATTAAGTATGTACACTCTCAGAATGAGTTTCATATCTTAAAATTTGATGGACATCCTGTGACATCAATTATAAGGAAACTAGGTCCCAGTCCAATCTAGACTGAAGGTGGGTTAACCAGTCAATTTCAAGATAGATAATGCAGGACTGGGCATACTGCTGCAGTCCGGCTGCAGCAAAATAACCTGGGGGTGATGAGCAACTTGTGTAGATTGATACAGCAGGAGTGGGAGCCATTTATTGTAGGACAGGAGGGGTATATATACATTCCACACAGCTTATCTTAATTAATGTAAAATAGATACAGCAGTCAACCAATAAGGAATCTCCACACTTAATGGTTCGCTGGCATTACTTCAAAAACCACTCTCTCTGGCAAAATGCCAGGCACCATCTTGACTTGTTTACAGATCCTAACAGCGTACATAATATATGAATGCACACGTGCACACATGCATGTTTATTCTAAGTCCTCTTTCATGTGGGCTTCAACAGGCTGTCTATAAAATCATTTCTGTGTCTTAGAATCATAGCCAAAGGGAAACAATCAGTTTAACTTATCTCAAAATAGAAAATTGTGAACTCATACTAAACTTCAACGTAATTTAGACTTAACAGACCACTACCAATTGGAGAACCATGCTTTAATCACATATTCAAAGAAAGGATGCTTTCTCAGGATAATCTACTCTAGAAGGTTCTACGATGTTAGACATGTAAACTATGATTGTAGCCTAAAAATTTTATCAGTTTTTTTTTCTCCAAATAAAGTCCATTTCTTCATCCATTCAGAATTTTCTGATGCTGCCAAGATTCTAGGCATAGGGTTGGGGATTGGAATTCAATCTCTAAGGGCTGAGTCTGTCCTTAAAATTTTAAGTCATTATAGAAGTCTAAGTAAGAGGTTAATATGCATCAAAACAGTTCTAGCAAAGTTATGCTTCTATATATAAGGTTAGTAATTACAGTACTATTCATAGAACAGTTTATTATGTTAGTTTTTAAATACATAATAGTTAGAAAATTGAAGTACTTTAGTCAGGAAGAGCAGTGTTTTGAGGATCTTAAGTGAAAAAATTTCAAAATATCTTTTTAAATCATATAAAATAATTTTTAAGAAGGAGATTTTATACACACACACACACACACACACACACACACTTCTGTTTCATAAATTAAAAAAATACAGAAAAGAAAGTAAATGCTTCTCTATACAAAAGTTTAGTTGTAGGATTTGAATACCATGAAAATTGACATTTTCATTAATAGAGAATGAAGCAGATTTATATCAATTGACTTTGAGTTTCAAATGTTAATAAGCCAGTATATAATAACCTCAATATAAAGAATGAATAGAAATATGAACCATACAAACATGTCTCTGTATATATTTATTTATATATGCATATTTATCATACAAGTTTGTTAGTTATTATTATTGTTAAGATATGAGCTGGTCCCCAAAAGTTCATGTGCGAGAATGCAAGAAAGTTCAAAGGTGAAACAATCAGATTATAAGTGCTTTAACCAAACTGGTGGATTAATCAACTTGAATGGATAATTGGAAGCTAACTATAGGTAAGTAGGGTGTGGCTAAAGGAGATGGATCACTGGGGGCATGCTTTGGGGGTTTCTATGTTTGTCCCTGGTGATTAGAGCTCATTCTCTACTTCTTGGCTATCATGTCCTGAACTGCCCTGCCCTTTGGCCATGATCTTCTGCCTCCTCTTAGACCCAGAGCTGCAGAGTCAGCCAGTCAGGGACTGAACCTCTGAAACTCTGAGTCAAAATAAAATTTTCCTCTTCCACATTGTTCTTGTCAGTCTTTTGGTTGCAGGGACAAAAATGCTAACTAGAACAGATATTCATCTCATTAAATTAAAATACTTGACATGAACAATTTAGAGGAGGAAATATTTATTTTGTTCATAGTGTCAGAACTCTGAGCCCCTGATTGGCTAGCACCATTGCTCTGGGTCTTAGGTAAAGCAGAGCATCATGGCAGATTGGTGTGACAAAGAAAGTTGTTTATTTGGGGGAGAGAAACAGACAGAGAGAGAAAGTGAGAAAGTTATGAAGGGGTTCGGCATAAGAAAAAAAGAAACATCCTTTCAGGGCATATCTTCCAACTAGATTCTGCCTTGTACAGTTTGAATTACCTCCCAGTGCAAATTACTAACCCATCAAATGGATTAGTGCACTGATGAGGTTAGAGCTCTCATTCTTCTGTTACATTAAAGAACAAGTCTTCAATACGTGAGTCTCTGGGAGGCATTTCATATCCAAATCATAACAATGAACATACTTGGAAGTTGGAAAACAAATCTACAAGACTTTTAATATATTCAGGTCATGTACCTGTCATTGGAAATTAACTGAGGTCAAGGAGAAAGCCATGAGAAAAGGTAATCATACTTTTGAAACCATATGTATTTTGAAACAACTTAAATTGTGGGATTTTGATTTATTTTACTCTATTGTCCTTATGTTTCTTTTCAATTTTTATGATGAACACATTTGTAAACAAATAACAAAATGTTCCTTTTGGAAGCAAAATTTACTTTCCTGGAAGTTGTATCAGAGGTGTTTTAAAGTTACTACACTGAAGAGAAGAACAAAAACATTTTGCTGTGACTGCAATCCAAATTAAGAAATAAAAAAAGATTGTCAAGAAGTCAGTAATAGTGAAAAGTGATATAGCAAATAACGAAGCAAACTTTTACACTATTAAAATACATGGGATTTTTTGACAGCTTGGGTATGAGAAGGGAGCCAGGCATGTGAGAGTACAATGAATGTTAGATTTCTCATTTAGGAAAATGCCTAGACCATGAGTTCATTCACTGAAATGATAACAGGGGAAAGAGTATATCAGAGTGAAAAATCATTCAAATGTATGAAATGTCAATCATTGTACTGTCATGTGTAACTAATAAAAATTAAAAAAATGGAAAAAAAGAAAAATGACAAATTCAGTTTTACATATGATAGTATATATTCACATAGCAGAATCTTCCCCCTAGAAATATAGAAGTCATCAGTTGAGCTGAGGCCAACCAAGGTAAGAGGGTCTCAGAAAAAATGTAAATTAATTACAATTACAGTCCGTAAGATGGGATTATATGATGAGGATATAGAAGTTTTCCTACCAAGTTTTTATACACAAGGATGAACATTTTTCTAATTGTTATTCTCTGCTTGCATAAACCCAGACCTTCTTTTAATCTAAATAGTTAAACTTTAAAAAATAATTATTTAATTGTTCTTTTCCTTTTGTTTACTTTAGATTTTATCTAACTTTTGGAGTTGAGCATTTAACTTATTTATTTTTGTTTTTTAATTTTCATGACTATAAAATTTAAGAATTTAGGTAAAGGATGTTTCATCTGGTTTTCCTTTTAATAACATGTCATGCTGTGATATATGATATTAATTTTTCTCATGTGTACAAATTTATTTTTCTCAATTGTCATTTTGATTAAAGAATAGTTTAGTAATATTTTTCAAATGTTCTGAAGAAAGGTGATTTTTAATTTTTAATTTTGTCAGTACATTATGATAAAATAATGATGTTTATATTGTTTATAATTTGTTACTTTTTGGTATAAATTAAGAAATCATGTTATAATATAATAATGATAAAAATATGCACTTATACAACATATAACCTTGAAAATAAAGTATGTTCTATATATCTGGGAGAAAGTTTAATATATTGTTTAAACTTACTTTAATCATGTTTTTACATTATCCACGTTCACATTTTTTTTTTTTTTCAAAACTTTGCTTGTTAACTGAAGGTGATTCCATAATTGTCAGGCTTCTACTTGCTTTGCTAGTGTTCTATTTTGTTATATGGTGCATAGACATAATTTGACTTCACTATGAATAATAATATTCAGAAATTAAAGTTCTTTTTTAACATTCAATAATATTTGAGCTTGAATTCTATTTCATATGATTATAGTCATAACGCCTATTTTTCTGTTGTTTTCATATTCTTGAAACTTGTTGGAATCATCTTTATGATTTCTATAGGACTCTTTTTTCTAAGACATTTTCTTTATAATCAGAATAAAGTTGGGCTTATATATTTTTCATGGAAATTATATTCACTTAGTTTTGCTTTGTTTTTAATAATATACTTTCCCAAATGGGGAAAATGAATTTTTATAGATATAAATAATGGCCTATTTATTCTTATCCAGATTTAAAGAATTTTCTCACCATTTCATAAAGTCTTTACACTCATATCTCATTATTTTAACATTTTCTCAGTACCACTGGCAAAAAGTTGGCAAAATTGCATTTTAGTGAATGTACAGGAAAGCTTTTCCTGGGTTATACCTGTACTACTGCATTTTCTTCCATCAGAACTGAGACATTTCTTATTTGCTGGCCATTCATGAGTTAGTTGCTCTTCCATGATGTTCCTCAAAACTTCATCCTTTTAACTGTTCTTTTCAAAATGCATTCTACCATAATTATGTTTGTTTTATAGCATGAAAGGAGGAATATAGCAAATATTATGTTAATCCAGCTACTTATCCCTATTATAAATACTTCCATCCAAATCTTTTTCTGTTACTACTTCCAGTTGTTGCTATAGTAGTGTCAATAATGATGTAAGAAGCAGTGATAAATAGAAGATCTTGTAGAATCCCATAATCTGCCTCTGGAATCACAAAACATTTATTCCCAAAACAACAGAACTGATTTGATGACTCTCACAAGATAAGAATTTTATTGAGAATTCAACAATGTGTCATAGGCAGAATAGTGTTTGGACATAATTCTAGCAGAAGAAAACAACTGAATAGCTATGTGAATTTGAATGGATTATAATTATTATTATAATTATAGGAATCATTCTTTTCCACTTCAAAAAACTATAGTGAAGATATCATATGAATAAGTTGCACAGTGTTGTAAATCTAGTCACCTAGGAAATGTATTTTTCCCATAATTTACCTTAGTACCTATAATTAAAAAAATTGTGATGATAATCAAGATTATATCACATTTCTCTCTGAGGATTATAATGTAACTGATTAAATTTTGTTTCAGAATTTTGGAAAGCAGACACTGTTATTAGTTTGATAATTTTTCTTCCTATTGCCAGTTACAGTTGATATAGGTAGGTCATCTTGGAAGAGAACTGATATAAATGAGGTAAAAAGATATTAATGATATAAATGAGATAAAAAGGTATAAATAAGTTACAAAGTGACTTCATATATATATGAAGTCAACAAAAAGTGAAGAGGACACAATTTCTGACACAGATTTTTAGGAGGCTTTTCACAAGGGCTTTTCATATCATAGTGAACATAACAAGACATAAGCAGTGATAGTAATGAGGTGATCAGAATGTGTCACCACATTATCTAGGGCTAGGAGAAATAACTACAAAACTCTAACTGGACCACAGATACCCAGAATTTCATGTTTGTTTGTCTCGAGCTTAGCAAATAGTATATCCTCTAAAATAAACCAAAAGTGTATTTATGATAGTACATCAGCAAAATATGACAGATTTTCATTCTTTCAAAAATTTTATCTATCCTGGTAGGTTTTAGCTCCTATCTCTGACTCCAATGGAGACTCGGTTGCCTTTTGTTTCTTCCCATTTTTTCAAAGGTTTCATTTTCCTTTCTGTAAGCTTAATGTCTCTAAAGTGTCTCCAGTAGAGCAGCACAGCAATCTTTATCTGATTACCATATTTTAGTGGCTTTACTTTCAGCTGAGCTATACATGAAAACCTTCTGTGACAAAAAATGTTTGTTAAGAGTCTAAAAATACCGGTCCATTAATAATACACTATCAATATATATTATCAATCAATTGAATGCATTATTAGGAAATTCAAATAACCTATACTTAGATTGAGTTCCTATGCAAAAATAAAAGTTAATTTTACTTTCAAAAGATAATCAAGCATTAGAGCATTTATGCACAAATATTTAGTCATGGGCAATTATTAGATCAAGTTCAACAATTGAAATGTATATCTTCCATTTTGAAAACCTTTCAGAGCACTATCTTTTTTTACATAATGTTTTCTCCATTTGTAGTATTTTCAGGAAAAAATAGACTCTGAAAAATTATCTCATAAATTCTAGAGAAAGTGTAATTGATAATGAAATAGAAATATTAACAGTGTTCATGTTGAATGCAAAAATATATTTTGTAATATAAATTATCAATGCTAGTTAATGGTGGCTGTTAAATGCTTAGTATAAAATACTGCACATATTTCATGTAATACATATTTATGGATGATTTATTTCAAATGCTACTTTGCCTCATATATATTGTGGCTCCTTATTAGAAGAATGTACACACTTTTATGTAGAGATAAAGTTACATTTATTGAGATGCCTATGGATCATTTTCCACTTCAAATTGATTGCATTTTTGGCCACATAGTTGAACATTAAGGAAAAAGACAAAGTGATGCATAGTATTTTAAAAGCTGTGCTACAGAAGATCATGGCAGGAACTTGATTATGATGATTTCAGAGTTTGGAGAATAGACAAAGAAGAAAATCAAACTATTACCTAATTTATAGAGCAAACTGCTATTCTACAGGAGCATCTCATTCTGAATATAGATCTTTCATGGGGGTTCCACATAATGACATTTTTTCCAATCATTTTCACAATTTTAACCTTTAATGGAGTTCTGATTTGATAAAACAAATCAATGCTAGCTTAAGCTAGGGAACCTAAGCTTCTTTGGAGTTGAACTGCATGAATACATATGAAATTAGGTAGCATGAGTTTGTATTTACTAAGTCTGCCTTTCAACTGTGTCTTCAAGGCAAGTGGATGCTGTGAAATCTTAAATTGAAATCATTTTGATTTACCATATCTGTTTTTCCTTGTTCGGAATCTAGGGTGGATATGTCTTGTTATCAAATATTACTCTACATTAAGTGGTATTCAATTGACATTACATTCACTAGCTCAGATATCAGTAACAGTAGGGAGTATTTATAAACAGTATCAGGCTAAAACATATTTATTTTGCATTCCAGTCCTTCCACCTGCATTCTATGAATTTTCTCCTTAGGTAGAAATCATTTTTTTCCACTTCAAAAAACTATGGCAAAGATAAAGTCATATGAATAAGTTGTACAGTGTTGTAAATGTAGTCACCTATGGAATATATTGTTTTTTCCCATAATTTACTCTAGTACCTATAATTTTTTTTTTAAAAAAATGCAATGTTAATCAAGATTGGATCACATTTCCCTCTGAGGATCTGTCCATTCCATTATGTACAAGGATTATATGCAATAAATATTTTCTTGTTCGCTTCTTTGTGAGCATACCACCCAGTTTTAAGTATCAAATGAGTTGAAAACCAGCCAACCATAAAATATATCTGTTTAAACTAGAACTGAACTTGTCCAAATGCTTATTGCTTTACAAAATATGTTCTTGCTCTTTATTTATTTTTCACAGTTGGTTGACCTATTCAGTAACACACTACATTCCTGCCCATTTTATAGCTACCTCTTTGAAATAAAAAATGCTCTCACCTTTTGAATAAAATACAAATAGAGATTAAAAATTCAAGATGAAAGAAACTGCTTATGGAGAAAAAAATGGATGTATCAGAAAAAAGCACTATTCATATATATTAAAGCATTTTCTTTAGGCTAATTTTACATTATATTTTAACCAAAGAAAGCCAGGTTTCTACCTAGTTATATAGGAATTGAAAAGATTTCCAAAATTCTTTAGTCAGCATTCTAAATATAGCAGAATGTTGTCTTCTCACTAGGCTGAGGTATGACTATTAACTTTATATCTTTACAAATATTCAGAGAATATGAAATGGAAATGTTAGAAATATGAACATAAGATGCATATAGTATGTTAAAAGAATAACAAGAAAATTACCAAAGATATGAATTTCTTATGGACAACATGATATGATCTTAGGAGAAATGGGAAAAATGGGACATACAAAACAAAAAGATGATAAATCAAGCTTAAATAGTAAAATTAAGAAGGGAGGAAATAGAAAGCAATAATGCTTTTTGAATTGTGATCAGAGTAAAACATTTAATATAGTGTCAAATATTTTCTAATAGTGCAGCTAATTATGTTGAATATCATGTTAATTCTCATACAAGGTTGCTAACTTTGAGGCTGAGATCCATTAATTTTCTCATTTTCTACATTTTAAGTGAAGAATATTTTAATTTTCTATCCTTTGAAAACCCATTTAAGAGAATTTTACAGCATAGCTAATCAGTGATTATAATGAATTTGAAAATATGAAGTGTTATGTCAGCATGAAATAATAATGCCATAATTACATGTAAAAGACAACAATCACTTTTTAGATTTTAGTATGCACATTTATGAAGCTAAAAATGAAACAGAAAAGGGGATAACATAAATAACAGTGAATAAATTGAAAATAAAGTGTTGAATACTTTATGTTTCTGGCATAGCTATATTCTGTGTAATATTTCTGAGTATACACAAGCATATATAACTTAGCACCCCTTTTATATAAAACTACTATTCATAGTCCTGTGTACATAGAAAAATGGATCCAATGTATAATTCAGCAAAATTTTGAATCACAAAATCAGTGGTGGTCTAGGCAAGACTTTCTTACTAAGCATTGGTGTGTGAATGTCTTATACATAGTGGTTATTAGTTATGCAATATTCTCTCTGTGTTTTCTTTACTCATAACAAGTGCATTGTAAGCATCTCCAGGATTGATTAAAGCTATCTTTCCTACAGTTAATATTATGCAGTGACCAATTTGGAAAAAGGTATATTTAAAACCTAGGAAGGCACAGAATCTTCTCTACATTTTCGGACCTTCCCCTAAACCTCTTTCATCTACCTTTACAGCAGAGCTTACCATGGGGCAATGGTAAAATTTTACCATCTAGAAAATATATTATGAAAATAGTAATTTTTAATCATACCTAGGTCTTTAATCACTATCTCATTTTTCCTCACAACAGAGTTAGAAGTAGGCACTACTAGTATTGTACTCATGAAATAGGGTGCTAAATTTAAGGTGGATGGAAATTAAATAGAAGAACAAGGATTATTAGTATCAAAATTATTATTGAAGTATAAAATTTCTATAGAGTTGAATATAGATTGTACATTTATGGAGAGTTTCAGAAATTTATAGAATTTCATAGGAAAAACCATCTAGGAATTTTCTATACAGAGAGCTTTTTAATTATGGATTCTACTTTTACATGTGTAGGATATGTGCATTTTCAATTTCACTTTTTATTATCAGCTTCAGTGAGTTGAATTTTTAAAGAAATTTTTGTATTTCATTTCTTATAAAACAAGTTTTGTAGTGTATATTTTACATTTATAAAATGTACGTTTTCAGCTGTGTTGTGGTGGTGGTTATTGTAGGAAAATCAGAATATGTCCCATTACATGTTACTGAAGATCAGATTCCTGAGGAAGAATATCAACTTGTTCTTATCTACAATACAATATCAATAGGTAATCTGTATATATGGAAACTCAACAAATGGAAACAAATGGAAACTCAACAAATAAATATCTAATATGACATTAGGAAAAAACAGATAAAAAGAATGTGACCTGCATTCTCTGAGGATCAGAAATTTAACTTAAAACTAGACTATTTTTGTTTTGCTTTTGTTATTAGGCCTTTAAAAAACCACTGGTTTTTAAAAGCTATTTATATGTCTTGTGATAAATATAAATATTGCACTAAATTTTAAAAATTTGACCTTCAATTAGGCTCACTATTATCTATATTCTCCATATATCCCCATTTAAAGGGATTTGGCTTGGTATTAAAAAAAAAAAGATGCAATGCAATCACAATACCTGCATTGTATGAATGCACATTTTATTTATCTATGTTTGGTACCAAGTACTGATCCCACCGCTGCTAAGCAACCAAGTGACATCCTCAGCGCCCCCCCCCCTTTTTTTGAGACAAAGTCTCACTAAGTTGCTTAGCTCCTCGCTAAGTTTTGTCTTTTTTCCAAAAACAATTTGTGAAAGCACTGAATATCCAGACACCATTCCAAGAAAATTGTAGAAAGCATTTTCTTAAAGTCAGAATGCCATAGTATTGATAATCTTCAGAAAATTTCAAAATATGATAATGGTAATTTTCATATGTTCTTCAATTTACATGGAGCTATATTTTGATAAATCCATTGTATTTCAAAACTTTGGTGAGAATGCATTTAAGGCCCCAATAAATCCATCATAACTTTACAAAATCATAAACCAAACCATCATTAATGATGGACTATTTACATAAATGAATTAAGTTCTTCTTTCACGTGTCTGTAAGTTACTGCTGGTTTTATTCAGGTGCTAGTTGATTGCAAAAAAAAGCAAATTAGGTCTTGAGGAGATATTAACAGGAGAAATTGAAGAAATTGATGAACAGTGGTGGAAAAAGGGCAGATAAATAGGCAGAAGTGGGGGAAGTAACCACAAACACGGAGTGCAAGAGAGGGTGGTGCTCTGCGAGTTTCCTGTTTCCCTTTTCTCTATGGCTCCTTCCTTCTGGACACAGCTTCCCATGCACCAACCTTCTTGCTGTGAATGTGGGCTTTGGCTTGAGTGCAGCTCTGACCCACAATTCAGCAGTTTTGAAGCACTAACAAAGGACATCATTTGACTGAGTCAGCCTCTATGATTAAATTCATCATTTCTAGGGAGGATAATCTGAATTTACTCAGGTGAGATCAGAAATTGGCCACTGGTAGAATCAGTATAACCAGGTTTTCTAGAATGATCTACAGAACTAAATATTTCAAAAGATTGAAATGAAATGTCTCTCTAAGAAGCTAGGTGCCTGCACTGAGTGGAAAGTGTGGACATTAATGGTGCAATTTGGTATGATGTATACGGCATATTAAATAAAATTCACATAAGTGTGTGAATTGCTTTTTAATAAAGTTTATCAAAAGCAGCCTAACAGTGCTTAACGGCATAGACTACAGAGTCATACTGCCTTGCCCTATTATTTGAGCAAGTGCCGTGAGGATTAAATCTATTTATTTGTTTAAAATTGAAAACTATCTGACACATATTGAGAACTATGTAAGTTTTTGCTAAAGGAAAGTAGTCTGAAATATTTCATCATTAGTATGAGCATAGACACACATGTTGTGTGTTTTAATATTCATTAACATATGGACAGTAAAAATACATACAAAAATACACATCCATAAGCATGTATGTATGTGTTTAAAGAGAAAAAAAATATGCCAATATATAAATCTTATTTTTTCTCTTTTTTAAATTTTTCTTTAATTGACATATAAAAAGTTGTTTTTATTTATGGTATAATATGTGATGTTTTGACACATATACACAGTTTAATCTTCAAATCATGGTAGATATATCTAACTGCTAAAACATTTATCTGCAGCTCAAATATTCAAACTTGCTAATTTGACTGGTTAAAAAATATATATCTTATTGAAGTTGCATTCTTTGACTACTATTGTGATTAGTAAAACTTTCTGATATTTTTATTATTTATATTGATTCATGAGCACTATTTATGTTAAGTAAAGATGTTTTCTTCTTTGAGCACAAAAATGAGTTTTACAAATACGAGTTTTTTGACAATCTTCTTCCATGTCACTACATATTCTCCTCCTACATTATTAGTGGCCAGATAACAGTATAAAAAAATTAGCTAACAAATCCCTATTGTTGGTCATTTATGTTGTTTCCTGTAACTGCTACTATAAATAAGATTCTAGTATTTTCCCATAAATATTGTTCATTTTCTCATGAAAAAAATCATGGGAATAAAAATACTAGTTAGGGAAGCTTGATAAAGGATATAAGATGCATGTAAAGTTATAAATCTATGATACATTTTGCCTGATATTCCTCACTAATTATTGTTCAGTGACTCACTTCTGTATATGAAAGAGTTTGTTCCTCTTAACTTTGAATTTAAACTTGCTAATTTTACTGGTTAAAATATATATCTTATTGTGGATCCAAGATGGCAGGCAAGAGGGAGGCAGCATTCTATGTCGATCTGTGACCTGGGACTCAAGTAGTGAGAATATTGCATATTTGCCAGTGATAGAGGACCCCACCCCCATAGCTGTTCCCACAAAGGAATTGGGCTGCTGTGCCTGCACAGGGCTCCAGTCCTCAGTGTCAGAGCAGGACACCCTACTATTTGCCCACACAGTTCTCCTGTATGCTGGAGCAGGACCACCAGCATCAGCACCCATGCAGAACTCCTGGCCACCCACCTGTGCAAAAATCCCTGACTCCAATTCCACACAGAATACTCAGCTGCTACCCACCCACTTGCAGGAACTCCAGACGCTGTTCCTGTGTGGACCCCCATCTATTAACATGGGGTTCGCCAGGTTGCCTCCATCTTGGGACTCTGCAGCCAATACCATAGTCTCCTATGCACTGTGGTCTGCTTGCACCTGGAGACATCATGCAGCCTCTGCAGACAGCTAACAGCCACAACACTGCGGGTTACAAACCTGTGTCTCTGAACACAGTGCCCAATGCCATCGCCTGGCCCCCCACCTACCCTAACCTCATTGCTGAAAGCAGCTGTCTCAATCTTGGGTCACTTGTATTACCATCTTTAGTTGGGACAACTCCCAGTTTGGAACACTGGCTGGCCAGGTACCCATAGTTTTTAACTCCTTCTTCTCCCCAGCAGCCGCTAACTGGCACAGTGACTGCCCAATACAAAACAGCTCAGATGCACAGCCCCCAGAGCATAAGACACAAGACCTCAGAAGAGAAAGGTACCTGATTAGGAAGTAATAAGGGAGAGGGTGAGGGAGATACACTTTAGAGACTAGAGACCAGGAACTCTGAGGTCTATAGGCGAGATAAGGAGATAAGACGAGGTACCCACATGACAAGAGCAGGCCCAACAGGAGATCCCTATTGGGGACTACTGGGTGCCATACCTCATTTCCAGGTGCCCTGCACCCAAGACCAACCCTCCCACCCTGGTAACCTTTACCATCCTGAGGGTAGATATAAAAGCTAACAACAGACAACCCCCCCATTGGATGAGAAGGGAAGCAGAAAAGATATTGATTGCCAACCAAAACAATCCTTGTTTCTTCCTTTGTGAGTTCTTTCTTCTTTTCTCTCTCTATTCTCCCACCCTCACATCCCTAACATATGTGAAACCAAGTACTTTGCATGAATTAGAATACCGAGGACTGGAAAGTCTGAATAGGATATAATAGTTGTGTTGTATATTCTTTTTCTCCTATTTTTACTATTTTTTATTTTTCTTAATATTTATGTGTGTCAGTTTTATGAACTCTAATGTCTTCCCACTTACTTGTCTACCCCAAATTTCTTCCTTTCTCTTCTCCTGTTACAAACCTTCTTCTTTAGATTCCTCTTTCACACTATGAAGATACAATATCTAAGATATATCCTCACCTCCTACCTCCTCAGCATATCATCCTACACCTCATCCCTGGTTCTTTGTCTACCATCAGAAACTTTAAACCATTTTGCACACCTACTGTTTATTGTAGGTAATATAGATAATAACTGAATTCATCACTTCTGTATATTGTGACAAAATGTAAATGTTTTAATAGCATTTATTTGGTTTAAACTTATGTATTGTTTAGATTGGGAACTGATAATATTGTCCTTCCCCTCAAAGGAGAGGTATTTGAACCCTGCAGGGGCATTATAAGCCTATAGGGTAATGCCTCGGATCCACAGAGCTAGAAGGAAAGACACACTAACAATCTGAAAAGATAAGGGAAGAAAGTGCCCCCAACAAATTAAGATACTACATTATTAGAATCCATGGCCATCAGAAAAAGAAGAAAGAACAGAGTAGGAGTTCAGGATGTACATAATTAAAATGTTCAGTGAATTAAAGGATGATATAAGAGAGTAAATTACAAGCAGCAAAAGATCATTTTGTTAAAGAACTACATAAACAAATCAGGAAGCAAGAGATTACTTCAACAGGGAGATAGAGGTTCAAAAAAAAAAAAAAAAAACACAACAATCCTTCAAATGGAAAAAAGCACCCAAATTAAAAGTTCATTTGAAAGCATCACCAACAGATTAGACCACTTGGAAGACAGGACCTCAGACAATGAAGACAAAATATATAATCTTAAAAAGAATGTAGACCTTACAATAAAGATGATAATAAACCATGAGCAGAACATTCAAAAAGTATAGAATATCATAAAAAGACCAAATTTAAGAGTTATTGGGCTAGAGGAAGGCATAGATTTCCAAACCAAAGAAATGAACAACCTATTCAATGAAATAATATCAGAAAATTTTCCAAACAGGAAAAATGAATTGGAAAACCAAATATGAGAGGCTTAAAGGATGCCAAATGTATAAAATCACAACAGATCCATCCCAAGTCACATTCAAATGAAAATTCCTAGCATACATAATGAGGGAGAATATTAAAACACATGAAAGAAAGGAATATGATTACATATAGGGGGAAACCAAATATGATATGTGCAGATTTTTCAAACCAGACCCTCAAAGCTAGAAGACACTGGAAAAACATATATCAAGCTCTGAAAGAAAATGGATGCCAACCAAGAATTTGCTATCCAGAAAACTTAAGCTCTAGATTTGATGATGAAATAAAAATCTTCCACGATAAACAAAAGTTGAAAGAATTTACAGCTAGAAAGCCTAGATTACAGAATACCCTTGGCAAAAATATTCCATGAGGAAGAAATGAAAAACAACAATGAAAATCAGCAGAGGGAGGTATTACAGTAAAGCAAAAACTAATCAAAGGAGAAACCAAGTCAAGTTAAATATCAAAAATAAACAAAAATGGCTGGGAATGCAAATCATGTCTCAATAATAAGCCTGAATTATAATGGCCTAAATTCACCAATCAAAGGACATAGACTGACAGATTTAATTTTTAAAAGAGACCCAACAATATGCTGCCTCCAAGAGACTCATCTCATAGGAAAATACATCCACAGACTGAAGGTGAAAGGTTGGGAAAAACCATACCACTCACATGGACTGTAGAAACAAGCAGGGGTTTCTATCAAATAAAGCAGACTGAAAGCAAAAGTTAATAAAAAGGCATAAAAAAGAACATTTCATACTGCTCAAGGGACCAATCACCCAAAAGATATAACATTCATCAAACAAATGCTTCTCAACTTCAAGAGTCAAACAAATGGTGCTGAGAAAACTGGAAATCCATATGCAACAAAATAAAATTAAACCCCTATCTCTCACCATGAACAAAACTCAATTCAAAGTGGATCAAGGACCTAGGAATCAAACCAGAGACACTGTGTCTAATAAAAGAAAAAGTAGTCCAAAATCTCCATCATGTCAGATTATGCCCCAACTTTTTTAATAAGGCTCCTATAGCACAATAATTAAATTAAGATAAATAAATGGGATGGATTCAAACTAAAAAGCTTATTCTCAGCAAAAGAAACAATCAGTGAGGTGAATATGGAGCCTACAGAATGGGAGCAAATTTTTACCACATGTACATCCAATAGAGCACTAATCTCTGGGATATATAAAAATCTCGAAAATTTAAGCACCAAAAACCAAATAAACCAATCAATAAATGGGCCAAGATATAATCAAACAACAAACATGTGAAAAAACATTCATCATATCTAATAATTAGAGAAATGCAAATCAAAAGTACTCTAAGATTTCATCTCACTCCAGTCAGAATGGCAGCTATTAATAATACAAACAACAATAAGTGTTGGCAAGGATGTGGGGAAAAAGGCACACTCATACATTGCTGGTGGGACTGCAAATTGGTGCAGCCAATTTGGAAAGGAGTTTAGAGATTCCTTGGAAAACAGAGAATGAAACCACCATTTGACCCATTTATCCCACTCCTCAGTATATACCCAAAGGACTTAAAAACAGCATATTACAAGGACAGAGACACATCAATATTTATAGCAGCACAATTCACAATAGTTAAACTGTGGAACCAACGTAGATGTCCATCAGTTGATGAATGTGGTATATATACACAATGGAATACTATTCAGCATTAAAAGAGAATAAAATCATGGCATTTGCAGGAAAATAGATGGAGTGCGAGAATATAATACTAAGTGAAGTTAGCCCATCTTATTAAATCAAATGCCAAATGTTTTCTCTGACATAAGGATGCATATTCATAATGAGGTTGGAGGGAGGATTAGAGAAACTCAAGAAAGGGCAAAGGGGAAAAGCCGAGGTAGGGGAAGGGAGGGGGAATAGGAGTAGAAAAGATTGTGGAATGAGATGGATATCTTTAGCCTAAGTACATGTATGAAGACACAAATGGTGTGATTCTACTTTGTGTGCAAAAGATATAAAAAAATTGTACTCTATATGTGTATATGAAATGAAATGCATTCTGATGTCATATATAACAAATTAGAGTAAATAAAATAATTATATAGCTAATATATATCTTATTGTGATTTGAATTCTTCATTGAACGTTCTAATATTGTTAACCGTTCTAATATTTTTTAATTTATATTATTCATGAGCACGATTTATATGTTAAGTAGATGTAACATTATTCATTATTGACTATGCTGCAGTATGTCTATGTTGCTGTGAACATTTTTTTCTATTTCATATTTGTCATTATGCTTTCTTTTAAAGAGAGAATTTTTAAATATTTTTCATTTTTATTTTTTTTAGTTTTCGGTGGACACAACATCTTTATTTTATTTTTATGTGGTGCTGAGGATCGAACCCAGCACCCTGCACATGCCAGGTGAGCATGCTACCACTTGAGCCACATCCCCAGTCCCTGTCATTATGCTTTTGAGTTAAGAATTAGTTTTATGTTTAGATAAACAAGTATTAATGACATTTCTTAAATCATAAAAATTATTGTCAATATTTTCATCTTTGAAATTTCTTAAATTTATATTTTTGCCAAATAAAAATTATTTAAACATTCATTTTCTTTATGATAGGATTCTATTTAGTCCAAAATTATGAGAAACATTCAGCACAATAACCTAAAAAGACAGTCAAAACAGTAAAGATATTTAAATAAAACTTTCATTTTCTCCTAATTGCAGTCAGATGTGGTTATTCATAAACTAGAATGGGTTTTAAATCACACATCCTTGAGCAACTTGTGTGATCTAAAGTTTCTCAGAGGGTACAATAGAAAGAACATCTTAGAATTGAAACTACACTATCCATTTATAAAGCTAAACGTAGCTACTTTAAAATAATTGAGTAAAAATAAGGTTAAGAAATATATTAATTGCTATATTGGAGCATATTAAGCACAATAATTAATGTGTACTAAGCTATTGGTGCATTTTATATTGCTTTGTACAAGGTATTCTCTCTCTCACACATATTAACTAGACGTTATTCAATAATCATGCTTATTTAATAAAAAAAAATGTCTAATTTCAGTGGAACCACAATTAATGAAATTTATTCATAACTTTGGGAAAACTAGCCAATTTCTAGTTTGATACTTGTGTGGTTTTGCCCTATCCAAATATCATAGCAGATTCTAAATTTATAGATGCTCTGAAGAAGAAATCAAGCATAATCTAGGGACTAACAAGAAAATTGTTAAAAATGTTTTAATATAACTGATCAAGTAGTCAAAATATATGAGCAGAACATAGTGAAGGAATATGAACTTCTTTAGTATGTATAAAACAGATCAAGTCACTTTTCAAATTTACTGCATGATATACTATCATTGTTCATTTTAGTAATAAACTTGGCTTTTCTCCTTTGCTCCCAGCCTCTCTCTCCCCCGAGATTACTTAAAGGTAGACTACTTGAGTTTCCTAAGTTTAAGAGAGCAAGGAGAAGGGTGATGCTATCTGTCTCTCTCCTGACCAAGAGAAATGAATTAAGGAAAGAGGAAATAACAACGCTTCTTCTCCTGGATGAAGCTGAGACATCTGCCTGTTACTATTTTATACTCGATAAGCAATATTATCAAGCTAAAGTTTTTTTAAAAAAATATAAATAGATTCAAATTGTCATTATAGCTTTCTCTAAAACATGACCATCTTTCACTGTCACTTTAAAATGTATAGCCTTTAATATTTTATTATTTTTGAGAATATTAATGTCTCAAACATTGTAAAAGAGACCATTCATTACTTCCCCAAAATCTGTTCTCTTTAGCAACAGAACCGACCCATACTTGGGTGAAAGACATATTTCTAAGGGTCTTTCTGCTGTATGTGGCCATGTGACTAAATTTGGGCCATTGATTTATAAGGGAAGGGGTTTTATGGGAATTCTAGGAAATCTTATAAAGGTGTGGTCTTTTCTTCTTCCTCCTTTATTATCTTGGCTCCCTGGCATGTGAATGGATAGCTGAAATTATTGGGGACACTAAGAAATATGATTAGAACCTAGAAGTGCTAGAGTTGACATGAGACAAAGCCCGGTTCCCAAGAGAGTGGTAGAAATGCCTAACCCATCTTGAATTCCTATTTCTGCAACTATTTTGAGTGAGATACATAAACTCAGTCCTTGTTCAAGCCACTATTATTTTGGAATTTTTTTTCTATTTTATGCCACAAAACACAGTCCCTATCTGTTACAAAGAGTGAAGCCTATTTTTCCTACACATATTTTGGACCAGATGGAAGTATTAATTCAAGTGTTCTCATTATTAATTATACAACATATGGCATACTAATCATTCAAAAGGTTAATACAAAAGATTGTGCTATATTTTTAGAAAGTTCTGTTAATTCTTGACTGACCCAAGAACAATCTCACGTGTATAAGATTTTGTAAAATTTAAATATATGCACTGATTTCAAAACCTGGTATAATCATTTCATTCTAAAAATATATTCTGTCAATTAGGTGAATATAATCCCAGAATTATTTTGCTATATTTAAAACTGAATAGATATAAATTTCAAAAGATGACAGCAAGGGACGACAGACATATTGTTCTCCCTTTTGGGAGCAAATTCTTTTCAGGTTCATGAACTCAATTTTAATTGTTTGATATTAGTAGGGTTTTTCTTCATATTAAGTGCCCCAGATAGAAAGACACGTATACATAGAAAACATCAAGGAAAATGGAAAACAATGCACTTTGTTATTAGGCTTACACTGCTGAAGTCTCCCACCAAAAGGCAGCACTCCTCAAATCTGAAGTAAAAGCACATGCATTGATGTTCAAGGACTAGACAGGTCTTCTAATCATTCTGTTACTTTACATGAGCTCTAGGGAATCAGAATCTTCCCCAGGAAGTCAAACTTTAATTATTAAACTTCCTATCTCCTTTAGAATTTGAAAAAAAAAAGATTCCCAAGGACATGGCCATTTGCAATATAATGAATCCAGTTATGGGTAATTAGACTCAACATTTGCAATACCACATTATAGTGTTTTCTTTTTCTGTTGTGGGAGAGCGAAGGGTGACCATAAAAAAGAGAGAAAAGGACCTGAAAGAATGTTGACACTGGTGACTCCATGTGAGATTCAGAATCCACTTGGTTCTGTGGTAACAACTCTGAACTTGCTGACTTGTCAAAAGGAAGGAATTTGCTGAGCGGGAACATCCTGAGTATTATAAAAACTAAACTGTTTGCTAAAACAATGCATGATCTAAGTTGGTATATGGTAGATCAATTAACTATAAAAGTTAATTTATCCTCCAATCATAATCATTGACAAGCATCCTACATAACATAAAAATTTCTTCCTTTTTATACCCTTGAAAGAATGGAAGGGATATTCTAAACCCCTTCCTTTTGGATACATTTTGGTTTCTGCTGAAATCTGTTCTCTCTGAATTTTTTTTTTTTTTTTTTTTTTTTTTGCTTCCAAGTGTCTTTAGGCTCTGGATAACAATGGGGAAATGTATTGTTGAAACTGGACACAGGGACACGGGCCTATAATCCCAGCAACTTGGGAAGCTGAGACAAGAAAATCACAAGTTTGAGGTAGGCCTCAGCAACTTAGTGAAAACCTGTTTCAAAATTAAAAAAAACTAAAAATAAAAAGGGGGTTTGGGCTGGGGGATAGAGCTCAGTGGAAAAGAGCCCTGAATTAAATCCCCAGTACCATAAAAAAAAAAAGCCAAAGAAATCACTGAACCTGACCCTCTCTGCTAGGCCAGTTCTGATTTTAGTAGCATTTAGGCTTAACTTTTGAACCAAACAATAAAGATCATTTAACTATCAAGAAAAAAACTAGCATGATCATATACACAGACTTGTTTTCTACATGTTATTGCTACATTATAGACAGTTGGGGACAGGGAACATGAAATTTAACTGTTATCCAGAACCCTCTGATCACCATATTAAATTACCTGAAGACCAGAAATTCATCTTACAAAGTATACCTGAATCTTAAAAATTATTTCTCAATAGACAACAGAAAATTATTTCCACAATTATGCCCTATTGCACTGTTCGCATATCATTGAATAATTTTGCAGAGTGCAAAAGGATGGCAGATTAATGCAATAAAAAAAAGTAAAAGACTTCATGAGAAAAATATATATGGTCATTAAGTTAGCACAAAGGATTCTGAGTTCTAAAGAAACTAAATCATGAAAAATCTATAATCCAAAATAGATTAATATCCATACATTATTTCCAGAGGGCAACTAAATCAGATTTCTTTAATCTCTCTCTTCCTTTATTTTTGCTATGGGAATTGAAGCCACAGACACTTAACCACTGAGACATATCCACATCCTGTTTTTTAATTTTTATTTTTAATTCTTTTTCTGTTGTGCTTTTGTTTTGAGACAGGATCTCACTAAATTACTTAGGGCCTTGCTAAATTGCTGAGCCTGGCCTTGAACTTGTGATCCTCCTGCCTCACCCTCCAGAGCCACAGGAATTACAGTGGGCTGCTGAGCCCAGCCTAAAATTGATTTTTTTAAATTCTGGGGCCATTGTGTATTAAATAAAGCCTGATCTAAGAAATCAAAATAGTGGCCACTTTTATGATGACCTTAGCATCTCAAAAATTAAGTTAACGAAATTTCAATCTCTATGTGACTCGGTTTCCAAATTCCTCCAAAGTCAATCTGTTGTAATAGATATCCTACCACAAAACATAACTTTTAATCTTAGTATTATTGCACCCATGGATACATTTCCTAAGCAAAAGGGGTGTTGTAAAACACAGATGTCTACTCTAAAGAATAGCATTGTTGTTAGTGCTGCTGTGATGTCATGATAAATGGTAAGATACGATAGCAGGAGAGGAGAAACAATCTTTGTTTTTGGATGTCCTGGATTCTGTTCAGTCTAGGCTAAAGTAAAAGGCAAAGAATAGATGGCAATAAAGGATAATAAGTAATGCTTGACTGACCTGGCTTTCTATATTGAGGTCTAGCTGACCTGCATCAGAAAAGAATAAAGACAGGAAATAAGAAGGTAATGTACCTTATTCAAAATGTTGGAACTTCTTATTCTATTAATTTGAAAGAAAAAAGGGCAAAAATGAGAAAATCATGTTTATTACACAATGATACTTCCTATCATCAGCTACACTTAAATTAAGTGTCTTCTAAATTAAAATTTAAAAATTAAAAAGCAATTGCCAAGACTGAAAGGAGGTCATGAGGCCATTGAGGAAAGAAAACATTTTCAAATAAGGCATCTCAGAGGTCTGAAATGTATTTTTGACTTTTAATTATCCATGTATTAATACATAGAGTAAAAGAAGAAGAGATAATTTTCAAAACCCTGTACAAGCAGAAAAAAAATTAAAATATGACTATAAATTAATAGGCCCAATACAGTTGCACAAATCAGAAATACTATCTGAGGTTAAAAAAATCTAAAGAGTTATTATTGTTATGATCATCTACCTTTCTACGATTGCAAGATCTCACAAGTAATTTTAGTCATTTATTTATGCTTGTTTTCATATATCATAAACCTTTCTTTATTGTTTGCTGAGGGAAAATAGCAAAAGGATTGAACAGCATAAGCTTCTACATGATATTGACTTAATCTTTACACTGGTGGGGGGTGTAATTACCACCTAATTATTTTTAGTGAAGAACTTTTTCATAATTGAATTGCAAATTATACATATACTTAGTGGGTTTGATTTTCTCATTTAGAATAAAGTCATTTTAATAGATGACATAATTAAGCTAAGACATTCAGAGGTTTAAGAATAGATGCTGGCTCATAGATGTTTGTTACATGAATCTATTAATTTTATGTTTTAAGTCATAAATTTGAAGAATAAAACTTATCCAAAGATATATTTGAAAACATGTAAAAATAAAAATGATTGTCTCATCGATTTCTTTTGCTGTTTTGTTGTTTTTCTGAAGACATGCCTCACTTCTGTTTTTTTTTAAAGTACTGTGATTACCAATGAACAGTCAATAGTAAATCTGGCAAAATTTCTCTTATCAGTTTTAGAACTTTAATTGCTTTATAATTTTTATATCCAGACTATAACCAGACTTGCATACTCTTTTATTTACAATTAATAAGATTATATTATAATTGAGATCATATCTCATTTTTCACATATTTTAAAATTTGCTACTATATGCTTTTTATACCAATATAGCATGATTGTATATGTATAATGTGTGTGTTTTTGTTTTTTAAAAAATATTTTAAGTTGTAGATGAGCACAATACCTTTATTTTATTTATATGTAGTTCTGAGGATTGAACCCAGTGTCTTACATGTGCTAGGCAGACACTCTACCACTGAGTTACAACTCCAGGCCATGTGTGTGATTTTTTATCTTGCCATTTCTAAATTAAAACAAGTTAGAAGCATATAAAAATATAAAATGAAAACAAGGGTGACAAATTAGAAAATAAGTTATCATATTACTAATAAAATGGAGCTACATTTGACAAAATATATGTTTTTCCTTTAAACAGTCACAAATCCCCATTATATATTAAAGATGAGATTCATAGAAGTTAAAAGACTTGTTCATGGTAATTTGGGAATGGTATTCTGAAACCAAGACTAAATATTTAATCTAAAATACTATTGATAAATTATAACAAATAGGTGTTTCCAGAACATTCCATCCAACAGATGGAGAATACACATTCTTCTTAACTTTATATGAATACTCTCTGAAATGAGTTCTATGTTAATGTTATGCCAATAAATAAGTCTTAAGACATTTTTTAAAAATGAAAATAATATGGTATCTTTTCTGACCACAATGAAATGAATGCGGAAATCAGTATCAGGAGGAAGTCTGGAAACATAAATACATGGAAATTAAAATATATATTCCTGAACAACCACTGGGTCACTGAAGTAATTAAAAGAGAAATAGAAAAGCTTATGGAGATAAATGAAAATGGAAACACAACATACTAAAACTTATGGAATACAGTAAAAGCAGTTGAAAGAAGAAAGATATACAAAGCAATAAATCGCTATCTTAAGGAAGTAGAATGATCTCAAATGAACAACCCAACATTTACCTAAAGAAAATAGAAAAATAACAAACATAACCCCAAATTGGCAAAAGAAAAGAAAGAATAAAGATCACATCATAAATAAATAAATGGCTGCTAAAGAACAACACAACAGATTGTTGGAACAGAGTTGGTCTTTTGAAAAATCAAACAAAATTAGCAAACTTTTAGCAAAAATAAGAGAGGACTCAAACAATGAAATCAGAGATGAAAGTTGAGACACTACAACTGATACCACAGAATACAAATCACTATATGCCAAGGAACAAGATAATTCATAAGAAAAGGTGAATCCAACAAAACTGAATAAAAAAAAATAGAAAACCTGAACAGACCAATAATGAGCAATGAGCCTGAATCAGTAATACAAAGTCTTCCATCAAGGAAAAGCCTAGGACCTGATAATGTCACTGTGAAACTGACTACCAAATACATAAAGAAGAATTAATGCCAATTTTTTTTTAATTATTCAAAAAACTTAAAAAAAGAGAATGAAGTTCTTTCAAATACTTTCTGAGGCAAGCATTACCCTGACATCAAAACCAGATAAAGTCTTGCCATCCCATGAAAGAAAGTGATTTATTGCTCACTATCCCTGATAAACATAAAAAAAAAAATTCTAAACAAAATACTACCAAACCAAAGTTAACAACATATTAAAAAGAATCATTCACTCTGATCAAGTGGGATTCATCACTGAAATGCAAGGGTGATTCTGTATATGCAAATCAACTCAAGTGATATGCCACCTTAGTAGAATTAATAATAAGAAATAAACTTAACCAAACAGGTGAAAGACATCTGCAATGAAAACTACAACACAATGATGAAAGAAATTCTGGAGTATACAAATAAATGGAAAGATGTTTCATGTTCATGAATTAGAAAAATTATTATTATTAAAATGCCATATTACCTAAAACAATGAAGAGATCAAATACAATATACAAATTCAATTTTTCACAGAAATAGAAAAACAACTGTAAAGTTCATACATAAAAACAAAAGACTCCAAATAGCCAAAGCAATTCTGAGCAAAAGGATCAAAGTAAGAGGCATTACACTATTTTATTAAAAATATAAAAAGGCGCTAATAATCAAAACAGTATGGTATTGACATAAAAAGACAAAGACCAATAGAACTGAAAAAAGACCCCAAAAGTAATTACACACATTTACACCCCACATATTATTGATAAAGGAGCCAAGAACCCACAATGAAGAAAGAACAATGTCTTCAAAAGAAAAAAAAAATGTTTCTGGGAAAACTGATATCCTTGTGCAAAAGAATGAAACCAGATCCCTATCTCTCATAGTTCTAGTCAGTTTTCCTGCCACTGTGATCAAAAGACCTGATAAGGACAATTTAGAGGAGGGAAATTTAACTTGTGACTCATGATTCCAGAAGTCTCAGGGCATTGATGGCTCACTCCATTTTTCTGAGCTGGAGGTGAGGCAGAACATCATGCAGAAAGGTATGGTAAAATAAAGTAGCTCAGAACATGGGCATCAAGGAAGCACAGAGAGCTCTGCTACCAGAGACAAAATATATTTTCCAGAGGCATGCCCTCAGTGACCTACCTCATCTATCCACACTCTACCTGCCTACAGTCACTACCCAGTTAGTCCATTCAAGTAGATTGATGCACTAATTAGGTCAAGGTTTTTATAAGCATTACCCTGATACCAATCATTTCACCTCTGAATGTTCTTGTATTGTCTCACACATGAACTTTTGGGGCTCACTTCATAACTAAACCATAACTCATAACTAAACCATAACATTTACAAATATCAACTCAAATAGATCAAAGACAAAAATGTAAGAACTAAAATTTAAACTGCCAGAAGAAAACATAGGAAAAATAATTCAGGACATTTTTCCAGAGATATATGATATATATATATATATATATATATATATATATATATATATATATATATTTTTTTTTTTTTTTTTTTTTTTTTTTGATGTGACCCTAAATGCACAAGCAACAAAACCAAAAGTTGACAATGGGATTAGAGCAAACTAAAAAGATTCTGTACAACAAAGACAACCAACAAAGACACAATCTATAGAATTATGGAAAATATTTGTAAACTACATATCTGTTAATATCTAGTATATATAAGGAACACAAACAACTCAATAGCAAAACAATAAATAAGCCAATTTACAAATGGGCTAAATATATTAACAGACATTTCTCAAAAGAAAACATACACATGAAAAAGTTCAATATCTTTATTTACTAAGGAAATGCAAATCAAAACCAGAATGAAATATCACCTGACTCCAGGAAGAATGCCTATTTTCAAAAAGATAATAAATAAATAAATAAATAGCAAGTGCTGGCAAGGATGTGGATAAATATAAATACTTGCACACTGATGATAGAAACATGATAGGGAAAACAGCATTGGAGCTTTCTGAAATAACTAAATAGCATTGCCATATGATCTATCAATCCCAACATATGATCTATCAATCCCAATGTGTGTGTGTGTATGTGTGTGTGTGCATGTCCAAAAAACATAAAATCAATATGTTGAAAAGACTCATGCACTTATATATCTATTGAAGTCATATTCACAGTAGCCAGCAGGTTATGGATTCATTTGAAGTGCTCATCATTAGATGGATAAAGAAAATGTTGTGTACATAAACATATACACACACGAAGGAATAAAATTCAGACATAAAAGCATGAAATCCTGTGATTTGTGGGAAATTTGTGGGACCCTGCTGCTTCCCATTGCCAGAGATGCAAAATAAAATTTCTCTTGTATAATGACTCAACAAAAAAACTGAAAGAAGTATGAGGGAAAGGTTTCATAGGTTAAAGATGTTAATTTTTACTCAGGTAGCCTTTTGCTGCCCTTAAGGAATTGTAACTACCATTCCTGTGATGTCACCCAATCTTCAGCAAAAGGTAATTCTGTTAAGGGAGCTCATGACATTTGGCTTCCAATATATAAAGCACTGGCATAGACATAACAGCCTGATTTGAACCTAAAATAGAGTTCTTTTGTATTTTACTCATATATATTAGAAATCTAAAGCCCCAAGATCACTGTTGAAAGCCATACTATAAGAATCTTACACTGGATTTGTGCTACACTAATACTGGAACAATTAATTCATATAATTTTATCAGATTTAACATCACCATTTCTAACTATTCTGCTGGAATACAGTAGCCTTTTTTTGTTTTTTAGCATTGATATCTTTCATTATTCATACATTGAAGGTCTTAAATTGCTGTTGTTGGGTAGGTTAGTTAAATGCTATAATTTTGCTTACATACTATGAATCATGAGTTAAATTATTCTAAATATTTTGAAATACAGGATTATAATCACATTGAATCATGATAGTTACATAAGAGAAAAAACTATCTTAAGAATCAGACACTTTAATAGAGGGAAGGGAACAGGGCAGGAAGTGGGGGAAGGAAAAGAGATGTACTGGGATCTGAATTATAGCAAATTATATTCTGTTTTTGAATTATGTCAAAATGAATCCTAATATTATATATAACTAAAAAGAACCAATAAAAAATAAAATATTTTAATATTCTACATGCTATACAACTGAGCAATCAACTCATTTGTTATAGTACTTCAAAAAATTTCTTCAGTTAAAATATTGGTGTATCAAAAAAGTCAGACACTTGATTATTAATATTCTTTTTCTCCTTTAGATTTTAGAACAGAGAGCCAAAGCTTGGCTCCTTCACTTCACAGCAGCTGCATATTATCATCTGTCTGCTCTTAGAATTCAAAGAGCATATAAAGTTCACATGGCTATGAAGAATGCTAACAAATGGGTTAATTCAGCCATTTGTATTCAGGTCAGTTTGTCTTTTGCAGAAAAACTATGAGATGTAACTTCCCTCTTAGAAATTTTTGACATATATTGAACAATTCTCAGATTCCTTATGGAAAGATCATATAATATGTAACACTTTCAGCATATAGCTATTAGAATGACTGTAAGTTTGGAAATCTTCTTTATGGAACAGCAATAAAGCTGTGAATTACTCTCTGATGTAATTTTACTCATTTATTATACTCCCACTAGTAAAGTTGGAGGGTACCTGTTCCTCTAAATCCTTCACAACAGTGGCATCAGAAGACACCCTGATTTTTGCCATTCCAGTGAATTGGAAATGGTATCTCATTTTGTTTTTCATTTACTTGATTGCCAGCAGTTCTGAAATTTTTACATTTATTATTCAAGTTCTTATCTGTGTATCATGTGCTCTTTCTAATCTTTCTTTTTATGCACTTTGTCCCTTTTTCTACTTGATGTTCTTTTTTATTATGGTTTATAGGAATTCTATATTCTGGATAAATTTCTTATTTGTGTAATTAACATGCATGTACCAATAAAATATTTAGTGAAAAAATAATTTTCAGAATGTCGTATAGTTTGATAGAATTTATATAAATTGTAAAATAAAGGTATTACTCTGCAGGATTAAATACATATGTCCACATATACACACATCCAGTGTGGACTGGATGAGTCTCTACGAAGTAGAAGGGGGAAATGATACTGGAGGTTTGAAAGGCGTTTTGACCTTCTATTTCTTTCTCCTTTAGAGTTTAGCATTGACAGCCAGTTTGGCTTCCCCCTTCACTTCATAGCAGCTTCATATTATCTGCTTTTAGAATTCAAGGAGCATGTAAACTTCACATGGCTATGAAGAATGCTAACATATATAAAATATGTATATAAATGTATGTACGTTTTTGTCTACTTTTAAAAATGTGTGTATTAAAAGTGAAAAAATCTTCACATTTTAAACAGAGATGATTTCAAGCAAAATTAGAACGAAAGAGATTTATTGAGAAATATTATAGTATCATAAAATTGAGCATGAAGTTCAAGAATTTATGAACCAGAAAAATAGGGCTGCATCAGTAATACAGAAAGCAGTACGTCTCTTTCTCCTTCGCAAAAGACAGGAAAAATTTAATGGTAGAATAACTAAACTTCAGATAAGTGAAAACTATGGTTTTTGATACAGGAATAAAACCAAAATTGAGGTTTTAGTTGAAATGTATCTGTTCATATCATATAAATTTACTGAAAATATTTATTTTGTAGAAATAAATGTATATATAAATTCAAAACAATACGGGCTGTAATCTTAAAATCATTCTTTTATCTCTTTAAGGCATTATGGAGAGGCTACTCTTGGAGGAAGAAACATGATTGTACAAAAATAAAGCTATACAGTTATGTCTTCAGATGGTTAATAGGGATATTAGAGAAGAAGATAAACTCTACAAAAGAACCACACTTGCACTTCATTATCTTTTAACGTATAAGCACCTTTCTGCCATTCTTGAGACCCTAAAACACCTCGGTTAGTTTGTTATAACAATATCTTGCATAAGATTAGGAATGCATTTTTTATCTTTGAATATTTAAAGAACATTGTGATTACACAGTATTAACTAAGACTTCATTTTTTCTTGGAGCATTGTAGTGGGGTTCATTTTGACATAAATGCATATAACTTCATATGCTCCATTTCTTTTGGGGGGGGCAGAGAAGTACCAGGGATTGAACCCAGGGGTGTTCAACCACTGAGCCACATCCCCAGTCTGTTTTTTATTTTTATTTTTTCACTTAGAGACAGGATCTTGCTAAGTTGTATAGGGCTTGGCTAAGTTACTGAGGCTGGCTTTGAACTTGGGAATCATCCTGCTTCCACCTCTAAAGCCTCTGAGATTATGGGCATGCGCCACCACACCCGGCCAGTTTGCTCCATTTCAATCCTTTGTACTTCTTCTTCTCCCAGTCCCTTCCCTGTCCTCTTTCTCTATTCAATTGGTCTTCTGTTTATTTATTTTTCTACTTAGTACATTATAGTTATATATAAAATTGTAATGCATTGTTGTTACTGGAAATTAACGTGTCTTTTTCTCTTTCAGAGGTTGTTACCAGAATATCTCCACGTTGTTGTGAGAACATGGCTGAGAGTGGAGCAATTTCTAAAATATTTGTTTTAATCCGAAGTTGTAATCGTAGTGTTCCTTGTATGGAGGTCATCAGATATCCTGTACAAGTTTTGCTTAATGTAGCTAAGGTAGTTTTCCATTTTAATAATGAAATATTCATTGTTCAAAAAATGTAACTCTGCAAATTATTAGATAGATAGAATTGATAGAATTTATATAAATTGTAAAATAAAGGTATTACTCTGCAGGATTAAATACATACGTCCACATATACACACATCCAGTGTGGACTGGATGAGTCTCTACGAAGTAGAGTAGAAATGCTCTAAATTAGAAATTAGGCTGGGAATGGTGCTGCATGCCTAATCCCAATAGCTCAGGAAGGAGTCAGAAGGATTGCAGGTTCTAAGCCAGCCTCAGCAGCTTAGACTATAAGCAACCTAGTGAGACACTGTCTCAAAATAAATATTAAAAAAAAAGCTGGGGATTTGGCTCAGTGGTTAAGCACTACCCTTGGTCTCAATCCATGGCACCAAAAAAGGAAAAAAAAAAAACAAAGTTTGAAATTAGGCCTCTATATTAAAATTCATGTATATGAAGAGTCTTGATGGGGAAAAATATTTAATTTATGAATATAACTATAGATATGAATGCTATTTTGTTGTTTTATTTCTATTACTTTTATAATATGAATAATAATATGAATAATAGTATTATTGAGAACTTGTCAGTATTTTTGTACATTATTTAATTTAATCCTTATAATAATCCTGTAAAGTAACTCATATATTTCCCATTTTATAGAAAAGGAATGATAATGCTTACAGAAGTTGCATACAATCAGTGGTATTAAGATGAGACATTTACCTTCCTTGCCCACCCTCACAACCATGACTGTAATGTACACAATATATTGAGGAATAGTGGTTAAGAACATAGACCCAAACTACTGAATTTGAATCCCAGTTCTGCAAGCTGTTATACATTATTTGGCCTCTCTTTGCTTTACTTTCTTCCACAGTAAAATGGGTATAGAAAAAAATAATACTCATCTCAAAATGTTACTGTGAAGATTAAATGAGTTAATATACTTAAAAGTTCTTGATACATAAACATACCATGCAAGTGTTAGCTATTAATGGTTTCTTATTTTTATGTTAGAATGATTATTTTTTGAAATCATGCAAATTTCAGTATGAATGTAATAGTATCATTAAATAAAGCATGAAAAACTAATCCTAGAATGTAATAGTATCATTAAATAAAGCATGAAAAACTAATCCTAGATTTTTAGTATCAAATTTGTTTTATTCTAAAGTACATCTTCCTCTCAAGAAGGATGTAAAATAGTATAATTAGATCTTGCCTTACTCATTATCTTACCCTATGACTAACTGTAACAGATAAGTTCTCTTTCATGAGAGAGTCTTGCTAAAATGGTCTTCTCTTTAGAAGCTTGCTTATATTTACTTCAAGATATTCTTTTTTATATATTTTAGCTTTAATTTGTTTTATGTGGAACTTTTGAAGTGGTTAGGAAAGTCAAAGATTAATATGCATATAAGATTCAAATATGATAGGAGTAACAAAAAATTATCTCATGAAGTCCTTTGTACCTGTGGCAGATACTTCAAAGATTTGGCTCTAAGCTGTCTTTACGGTTGGGCAGTTTTAAATGTGTATGCTTATTACAACTTTTAATTTCATTCTGTTCTCTTCAAGTATGAGAAAACTACTTCAGCAGTTTATGATGTAGAAAACTGTATACACACATTGTTGGAGCTTTTGCAGATGTACCGAGAAAAGCCTGGTGACAAAGTTGCAGACAAGGGTGGAAGCATTTTCACAAAAACTTGTTGTTTGTCGGCTGTTTTGTTGAAGACAGCAAACAGAGCCTCTGTAAGTATTGATCAGTTACTTTTCTTTGAGCTTATTTTCTATGTTCTTTTATGTATAGATTTTATGTTTTTCCTTTAGTAACCATTACACTAAATAGGATTTTGCATGTGATCAAACTTGAGTTTTTTTTTTTTTGTTGTTGTTGTTGTTGTTGTTTTTTGCCTAGTATCGGTGTGTGTGTGTGTGTGTGTGTGTGTGTGTATTCATTGTTTCATTTTGATATTAAAGAAACTGAATTCTGAAAATAGAATTTATTTCAGTCATGTAAATGAGAATTTCCTACTTACTAGAGAATATAACAAATTACCTTAGCAGGGTAGGAAATAAGACATGTATAATTCTCTATCCACCTATCATAACCATAAATATGTCTCAAGCTTTTCTGTGCCGAGACATCTGAGTTATTCTCTCCAGGTATCACAATCAACATAAGAGTAACCAGAGCCCTGCCTTTACCCTGATAACTGTGGAAACCACTGAAGCATTTTAAGCAAGAGAATAATATTTTCCTATTTAAGTTTTAGCATCACCCTGGCTACTGACTGAAGAATGAATTTGGGAGAGCATGTATAGAATGGGGAGACCATTAAAGGAGGCAAATGTAGATGTGTAGTGGCTAGACAAGAGATTGTGCTTCACCTAGGGTTGTGTCAATGAGAGGTAAGTGGATGATTCTAGAAAGTTGGAAGAGGTAAAATTCATAGGACTTAGTATCTAGATATGACAGGTTATATTGAGTATAGTTCCTTTTTTCATTCAGTATCGAATTAAATTTACAATTTTTGAATATTTCTCCTCTTTATAATTGTCTTACATATTATTTCACAATTTAAAATAATTTGCCTGCTATACTTAGAGAGCCATGCTCTTGATTGTTAAAAGCTTGAGAGCCTACTGCATAGTATTCAAATGATTGATTTTGTTATTCTAGGAGAGATTGAATTTTTATTAGGTTTTAGTAAATGTACACTTTCTTTTTTAGGATGTACGAAGTAGTCCCAAAGTTGTGGACCGCATTTATAGCATCTACAAACTTACATAAAATAAATGCTGAAAGAATACTTAATAATCAAAAGAAGAATTCTTCCATAGGTATTTCCTTTATTCCAGAAACACCAATAAGGACCAGAATAGTTTCAAGGTAAGCAGTTAATTGTATTCTATAATTTCATGTCACCATTCATTCATTTAAATATATATTTGTTAACACTATCATAAACAAGATATTGTTCTTAACCATAGAGAAAAAACATTTGAATAAGAATAGACTATTCCAAAAAAAAAAAAAGAAAAAGAATAGACTATTCAGTAAATCTAAAGGAATCAATTTCACTATAATGAAATAATACTGATGTAGCTTTGGGTATTTAGTAGCTATTCAACAAATTCCTTATGTTAAATAGTTCAGACCTAATGCTAAGAACCTTGTTATATCAGTTTTATTTTCCATGTTAATCTCTATTTTATGTGGTGCTGAGGATTGAACCCGGGCCTCGTATGTGCTAAGCAAGCACTCTACCACTGAGCCACAACCCCAGCCCAATCCAGGATGATTTTATATCAAGATCTTTTACTTAAGTATATCAGCAAAAAAAGAAAAAAAAACCTGTTTTCTTTTTTTTCTAAATAATGTAACATCACAGATTCTGTGACTAGACATAGATATATCATCCAGGGTCACCATTTAGCCTGTTATAGACCCATAAAGATAATTGTGGTTTACCTAGTTTATGTTACTTTTTTTTTTAAGGTGTGTTTGTTTATGTGGTTACTCCCCATGATCAGGGAGTACAAATCATATAGAGCTGCATCTTGAACTACAAAGTGCTTAAATTTGGTTGTGCAGCGTAAAGCTATGTGGTTCAGGAAGAATGACAATGAGCAAACAGATTAATGAGTGAAATAATAAAGATAGTGACAACTACTAAGATAAAGAGAATGGCCGAGAAAGCATCATGTGATTTTTAAGTCCTGTAGGGTGAGTTGAGAAGAGGATAGCACAGAGTGGGCAGGAGTGTTGCATCATGGCATGGCTTTTGTTTTGAATAAGCTTGAGAAACCTACAGCATAAATAAGAGGAAAATATAAATAAGCCATTGGAAAATCATGCCTATGGTTGAACAGAAGAACAATTTTTTAGATAAAAATTGGAGTACTGTTGGTTTGAGGATGTAGATAGCACTTAAGGCCAAAAGATGAATGAATATGATCATGGATTGAAATTTCACTCCTTTCTATCACTCCTTTCCATCGTATGGATACATACCGCATTTTTACCACTAACCAATGGTGAGGCATTTAGATTTTTAACAAGAAAGAATAAGAAGATGGAAGTGTACATGGTAGGGATTTGTGTGAGAAGATACATGAAACTCTCCCCTGATTGATACCGTTTTCTCAATGTGGTGTGATATTTTAAACTCAACAACTCAGAAGTAGCTTAGAGGGTATGGAAGGGATATTTGAAAAGAGGAAAGAAATAAAATAGTCATCTGGGAGAGCAGAAGCATACTAGGCAATTCAAATGCCCATTTGACATAAAATAAAAATGTATAGTTTCTTTAGCAATATCTGTATAGGAATGGAGAAAGAAGATATTTTTATTTAATTTGGAACCCAAATAGAATTTTCTAGACAAGTTTGAAAAGAGAAAGAAACAGAATGGAATAATATTGAGATAACTAAACTAGTTAGGGAGGAAAGTGAGAATAACATTCTAATGAACAATAAGTATGTGTTGAGGTCAAGTGAACTAGAGATCTCAGCAGGGTGGAGGAATTGGTTCAGTGACTGTATTAAAGCAGATAACATGGATAAATCAGAAGTGGTGATAAAGTCTAGAATGTAAACTATGTGAGAAAGGATTGGTTAAGAAAGAATGGAAGGAAAGGGTTGCAAAAACTGAGAATGCTGTTGGTTTTTTAGCCATATGGATGTTGATATTAATGAGAATGGTAGCAGGAGTTGGGGGAAGTCCAAGAGCAGGTTCGTAATTAGGAGATGGTCAATGAGCAAAAGATGGTAGCAAAATAAGTAGTATAAGCTTCAAAGAAGCCAGTATCATAAGGAAATATTCTAGAACTGATAATTGGCAATAATATGAAGTTCTTCCACCTCTTTGAAAAGGTTGTAAGAGAAATGATGTGTCATGAATTAGTTAACACATAAAGATAAAAATTAACACTTTTAAGAAATTAACTCTTTTAAGAAATATACTGTTTTAATGCCATATTTTTATTTTTATTTTTTAAAACAGACTTAAACAGGATTGGGTTTTAAGAAGAGATAGTATAAAAGAAATCACCAATTCTCTGCAAGCTATTCAAATGGTGATGGATACACTTAGCATTCCTTATCAGTAAATATAAACATTTTCAGTGTGTACAGTATAAAGAAATATTAAAGCTAATTATGAATATGTAAAGTGCTTTTTGCTTTCTATGTACAATTTCTAAAATCTGACTTTGTATTAAAAAATGTATATTACAAATAACTAAGCTGTTTATTAAATTCTTCATTGTTTTTTATTTAATATAGCTGTATGCATATAACAAATAAATATGTCATAAGATGATTATAATACTGTTACTCATGTCTATTAAAGTGTTATATTAGTTTGAATGTAGTCATATTCCTAAAAGGAAAGGAATCAATTATTACCTGTTTTATTGATAAGCAAAAGCATTTTACTAAAACACATGTTGAAAGTCAAAGATTCTGTCTATTCACTTAGAAAATGAGAAGAGCATAAAATATTCCCACACATGTGTATGGATAATGTACTAATTTGTATCCTTCACTGGCTAAAGCATCCAGAGAGTTAAATGAGCTTCTCTAGGGAAATTATAAGAATATAACCAGTAAGTGTATATATAATAAAACCCCTTAACTTTGAACTGATTTTAATTTGTATTATAATTTATTGTGGGAAGAGAATAGTATTGCTTTAAAAGAAACTTGTTGTTCATTTACATACTACAAATTGGAAAGTTATTTAGTTTGAAAGTTACTTATTTTGTAAACTTTAGGCTATTGACATCTGTATCTATGTGGCTCCAGGGCCACAGAAGTCTGATAGGACCTCAAAGTTTTCCATGCATGGACACTATAAAAATGTTATTTGTTTGAAATAGTAAGTGAATCCTAACTAGCCTAAAATTGTCTGCCTATGTTATAGTTTGCATCTCAGGTGTCCAAAAGCTCTTGTGTTGATGCTGTAATGTTCAGAGGTGAAATGATTAGACTATGAGAGCTAATCAGTACATCCTAGTTTGAATGGACTCACTCAGTGGTAACTGTAGGCAGTTGAGGCAGGCCTGAAGGAAGTGAGTCACTGGGGATATGCCCTGGAAGGGTTCATCTTCCCTGAAACCCCTTCTCTCTCTCTGCTTGCTGGATGCCATGAATGGAGCAGTGCTTCTCTACCACACCATTCTGCCATGATCTTTGCCCTCACCTTGGGCCCAGAGAAATGGAATTGGCTGTTTTTTGACTAAGACCTCTGAAACCATGAGAGCCAAATAAACCTTTCCTCTTCCAAGTTGTTCTTGTTGGATATTTTGGTCACAGTGATCCAAAGCTAACACAACTTATAATTTGGTTAAGATAGATCTAAACATATTGATGTGTTCAAAAGTATATTCAAATATAATGGAGATTTTTGTTTCCCACTCTTTATTTTTCCTCAATGAAGTGTCAGTACTAAGTGTTTTTCAAACCTTGTAATTTTTATTGACTTTCTCATTGTTTTGTTTTCCTTCATTCAACAGAGCTTTACTATAAATAATCTATTTACTTTGGTAAATTATATATACTTTTAGGATTTAATTGGCCAGCATATAAACGTTAATGGTGCTAATTTCTTATAAATATAACTATAACCAACTAGTAATTGCACAATAAATATTATGCATGCAAGAAAATGACTTCCTGATGTTTAAATAGTTTTTTTTTCCTTGTTGAATATTACACAAAACCAAAAATCTTTTGAAGGACATTTAACAGTATTACTGAGCCAGGGTAAGCGGTAAGTGGTAAGTGGTAAGCAGTCCTACCAGGACTTCCCCTTTGCCCATTCCCAGGGAGAGGTGTTAGATTTAACAAGTAAGGAATTATAGAGCTGTTCCTGCACAACCGTGTTTTACTATATGGGGTGAAGTTGCAGCCTACTCTGCAATTTCCTTTATGGTTTATACACTGTCAAATTTAATGATAAGGACATTGTGTCTTGTGCATTACACAGAAGTGCAATTCCTATCTTAGAACAGCTAGATAGGGTGAGATTTAAAAAAAAATAATTGTTGGTTCCATACTTTAGATATTGTGAATTGAACTGCTATAAACATTGATGTGGTTATATCTCTGAATTATGCTGATTTTCAGTTCTTTGGGTATAAACGAAGGAGTGCAACAGCTGGGTCAAATGGTAGTTCCATTCCAAGTTTTTTGAGGAATCTCCACACTGCTTTCCAAAGTGGTTACACCGATTTTCAGTCCCACCAGCAATGTATGAGTGTACCTTTCCCTCCACATCTTTAATAACACACTTATTATTGCTTTTATTCTTGATAATTGCCATTTGACTAGAATGAGATGAAATTTTAGAGTAGTTTTGATTTGCATTTCTCCAATTGCTAGAGATGCTGAACATTTTTTCATATATTTGTTGATCGATTGTATTTCTTCTGTGAAGTACCTGTTCTGTTCCTTTGCCCATTTATTGATTGGGTTATTTGTTTCTTGAGTTCTTTATATATCAACAGATGAATGGATAAAGAAAATATGGTGTATATACACAATGGAACATTACTCAGCCTTAAAGAAGAATGAAATTATGGCATTTTCAGGTAAATGGATGGAGCTGGAGAATATCATGCTAAGCGAAGTAAGCCAAACCCCAAAAAACAAAGGCCAAATGTTTTCTCTGATAAGTGGATACTGATCCATAATGTGGTGGGTGTGGTAGGGAAGAATGGAGTAACTTTGGCTTGGGCAGAAGGCAGTGAGAGTAGGGGATAGAAAGGGTAGTAGAATGAGTCAGACATTATTACCCTATGTCCATATATGATTATATAATCTGTATAATTACATCATATACAACCAAAAGAAAGGAGTTATATGCCATTTATGAATGCTGTGTCAAAATGCATTCTACCGTCATGTGTAACTAATTAGAACAAATTAAAAACAAATTGTAAGGTGAAAAAATATAAAAAGCAGTGTAGTTGGGGCTGGTGTTGTAGCTCAATTGTAGAGCACTTGCCTAGCACATATGAGACACTGAATTCAATCCTCAGCACCACATAAAAATAAATAAAGTATACAATTTAATGTTTTAAAAGAAATACCCAATACTTAAAAAAAAGCAGTGTAGTTGCATCACTACCCTGTAATTGCATTGCATTCCTCGTTTTCACTTACCAGTCCTACATGCCCTTCCAGTGGAGTCTCCTCATTCTATCTTATACTCAGGTGTGAACACTTCATTTAATTAACTTGGCCAGCTTCGCATTTTATCCATCTCTTTTATGTCCATTTCAGTTTTTGGTAAGACTCATTTAAATAATGCAATATGTTTTTTGCATATTTATTTACATCAACAGCATCCTGAAGAGCACTTTTGCTATGGTCATGCATAGTTTTAAACACTCGAAATGACTAGTGCTATTTCATTGTGGTTTTAATTTCCATTTCCCTAACAATAATGATATTGAGTATTTTGGGGGGGTTTTCATCATTGAAAAAATTGTTCTAAGTTGTGAGAGATCTTTAAATCTTTTTGAACACAAGTCCTTTATAGGATATGAGAAGTACAGAAGTTTTTAGTTTTTATGAAATCCAATTTGTCTTTTTTCATTTACTGATTATGCTTTCGGTGATATAAAATCTCTGCTTAACCCAAAGACATAAAGATTTTCTATTACATTTGTACTGTTTAGTTCATTGATCCATTTCAAGTTAATTCATTTAAAAAGACTATTCTTTCTCCATTGAAATGTATTTTTTTTATGATCTGGCTTCTTTGGTTTGCAAAATGTTCTTTGGACCACATGGATATTGTTCCACATACATATGAAAAAAAATATCCTGCTGTTGTGTAGAGTGTTTGACAAACCCATTTCAGGCAAATTAGGTGATAGTGCTATTCAAGACTTCTGTCTACTTACTACCTGTCTTTTCTTTTACCAGTTATTGATAGAGGGTTGTAGTAATTGCAGATTTGTCTATGTCCCCTTGAATCAAAAACCAATTAACTGAATGTATTTTGGAGCTCTCTTATTCTGTAATCTTCAAGGTTGTTATGTTGTCTTAATATGTCTTCTAATCTAATTATGGAATGATCTAGTTTCTTAGTAACTTTTTTGTTGTAAAATTTTGCGTGATATTTATATAGCAACTCCAGTTCCTGCTCCCTTTTTCTCTCTGTCTCTGGCCACCACCCCCCCCCATTCCTATGCTTAAAATGTTTTAATTGTGGTAAAACACATGTAACATTTTAACCATTTTTAAGTGTGTGCAGTTTATTGGTATGACATGCATTCACATTTTTGGTATTCTAATTCTGGTTTGCATAAGCATGTATATTAATTTCTGAGGGCTACTATTACAAATGATCACAAATTTATTGGCCTAAAACAGCAGAAACTTATTCTGTTTGGGAGATCATTGGTCTGAAATGAAGATGTTGGCAGGGCTGCAGCCCTCAGTATCCAGGAGTGACTGTCCCTTGCCTCTTCAAACTTTGTTGATTCCTGGTATATTTCTGGGCTTCTGGCTACATCACTACAGTTTCTGTCTATAGTCTATTGCTTCTTTCTCTTTTCTTTATTTAATCTCCTTCTGCCCTACTTTTCAAACAAATGTCATTGAGTTCTGGGTACACAATGGTAATCCAAGGTATTTTCATCTCAAGATTCTCAACTTATATCTACAAAGACCCTTTCTCCAAATAAGATGACATTCAAAGGTTCTAGGATTTGAACATTGAAATCTCTTTTGGAGGTCTCCACCCAATCTACTATAATATAGTATACCCATCCACATTTTACTTTTAACCTATCTGTGTTTAAGAGGTGTCTTGCAGAAGATATATGATTTGTACTTTATTGTTTAATTTACTCTAACAATTGTCCATTTAATTGGGGCATTTAGACTTATTATAGTTATTATGATTATTAGTATGGATGGTTTAATTCTTCTCCCTGTTCTTTGTTTCCTATTTATCCCATCTGTTCCTTTTTTCTGTTTTTTTTTTTCCTCTTTTGGATTGATTGAATAGTTTTTGTGATCACAATTTATCTACTTTGTTGGCTATTAATATTTGTCATGTTATTCTGTTATTCTGTGGCTGCTTCAAGGTTTTTAGTAAACATCTTTAACTTAACACACTATCTCTAATAATATTATACAACTTTATATACATTATTAAAGATTTTCCAATTTAGGGCTGGGGCTATAGCTCAGTTGGTAGAGTGCTTGCCTTTCATGCACAAGGCCCTGGGTTCAATCCCCAGCACCACACACACACAAAGAAAGATTTTCCAATTTATTAAATTTATTCTTCCCCTGCCTTTGGATTGTTATCAATAGTTTACTTCTAGTGTATTAAATAAATTATCATTTCATCATTTTTACTTTAAATAATCATTAATTTTAAAGAGACTTAAATTTTAAAAATATATTTGTTTATATAGGTGCTATATTTGTTAATCTTCAGTCAATTAGTTAGTTGCATATTTCTATCTGGTGTCATTTTCATTCTGCCTAAAGGACATTCTTTCAACATGATTCATAATGTAAACCAACTGATCAGGAATTCTTTCAAGTTATGCATGTCTAAAAGAACCTTTTCTTACTATTATTATTGTTATTATTTACTTTTTTGGCCTTCATTTTTGAAACATTTTAATTGATTATAGAGTTATAGATTGGGAGTTTTTTTTGTATTTTGTCTTGTTTTTATGAAACTTAGGATTTTATTTCTAAAACCACTTCTAATTTGTGTGTGTGTGTGTTTAAAGATCAAACTTTAGAATACTAAATTATCTCAGTAGTATGTCTAAAATATACCTCAAGATTGGTACTATTTTAAAGTTTTATTTTTGAGATCAAGAGTTTTAAGTGTAAAACAAGTAGTGCTTTTCCAAACTCACAATCTGGATATTGAGATTATGAATTAGCTGAGCGACTCCAGTCTTTACTCCAGTATTACATTAATAATAAATAAGCAAACAAAACTAGTCAGAAAATTTTTGAAAAGATGACTTGAAGTGTGAAAACTAGATTCACATTATCTATCATAGTGAGAGTAGTGAAAATATGATACTAAAAAATCTAAAATAAATGATGAAATAGTTAGAAAAATCTAAAAATAGACCTAAAATATGTGCATGAATTTAGTAAATTACCATGATGGAAATTCAGAACAGTGCAAAAACAGTGAATTATTTGATAAATAATTGGAATAAATTGGCAATTCTGATGGGGAAAAACAGTTACTTCTCTGATAACTATCCACAAAAGTTTTATGTTTAGTAGATTCTGCCTGGCCTCCCAGGCCTTCCTTGAAACATCAGTGGAAACCTCCATGATTCACTGAATCCATCATCGTGCATTCCTGCAGAAATAGCACCACTTGAATGCCATGGTCTACTGCCATCTTGACCAGTACCTGGGCCTCCTGGGACTACAGCTGCAGGAGTTCTGAGTGACTGGGCAGCTGAGCACAGTGAAACAACTGTGTGTGTAGGGTGCCCAGGAACTCTTCTCAAAAGAATTTTTCCTTTTACACACTTGAGCGTATGATGTAATGTGATCTTGTCAATTCCTGCCATGCCTTCAAGTCATCAGGTCTTGTGCCAATACTTAGCATCTCTTTAGTAGCTATAATGTCTTTAATAAAACAACCACAACTTTCTTTTTTTTATATTTTTTTTTAGTTGTAGATGGACACAACACCTTTATTTTATTTATTTATTTTTATATGGTTCTAAGTTACACCACTGTACTACAACTCCAGCCCACAACCACACTTTTCTTTCTTTCTTTTTTTGGTGGGGGTAGGTGGGTACAGGGGCTTAAACTTAGTGGCAGTCAACCAGTGATCCTCATCCTCAGCCCTTTTTTTTTGTATTTTGTTTAGAGACAGAAACTCACTGAGTTGCTTAGCACCTGGATTTTGCTGAGACTAGCTTTGAATCCATCCTCCTGCCTCAGTCTCCCTAGCCACTGGGATTACAGGCATGTGCCACCATGCTCCCGACACAACCACATCTTTCTTGACCCCAGTTTTAAAAGCATTTTTCTGGCCAAATTGCAAATCTTTACAATGTTTTTGATCTAGTTTTGCTCTTAATTTTTAGAATAAACCTGGCTCAAAACTGCCAGAAATATCCATGCCATGGACTGAATGATGTCCTGCCTTGAAATTTCCTCCACCAGATTAATTGGTCTTTCACTTTTAAATTCAGCCTCACACAAAGTCTCAGGACATGAGTAAAATGTAGCCAAATTATTTCTCAGAATATAACACAAACATGCTGACCAATTTCCAATTGAGTCCCCATTCCCCTCTGAAACTTTACATGATAATTTTCCTTAATTCAGAACTTTTATTTATTAACATCTATATTTATACATATTTGGACAAATATATACTTGTTACTCTTCATGTATGCAGACATTCTCATTCACTCTCTAACACAAACCCTATTACAATAGGACTTTTAGTCCAAATGCTAAACTCATTCTTCTGCCTAAATGACACTGCAAACATACCTACTATCCCTGTTTCACTGGATGTTGTCTTTTACACTGAAGTAACTGAGGTACAGGATCCTCTGCTATGGGGTATTGATGTCTACAGTACTTCTGTGCAGAACCTAATTCAACACTATGTATCAAAATCACAGGCCCAATGCCCTTCTATGTTTCAGATCTTACCTAGTTATAAATTTTCATCTGTACACTTCACCTATACATTCTTACAAATACTCCAATTTCTCAAAACAAATTTTCACCCAACAGAATGACTCCTAACCAAAATCGACCATGATATTAACCCTAACCATACTCTGCTCCCTCAATCTAATTTCACATAAGAGCAGGATCCCTGGAGAAGATGTAGGCAGCTATGTAAAACCTGAGAAACATAATGTAATATTGCATGTCAAATACCCTGGGATAAGCCTGAATAAGCCTCTCTCTTCTCAATGCAGGGAAGATGGACCCAACCAGGCCTGTGTGGATAGCTGATCCCGGGCTCCTATGATATGTATACATTTAGAGCTTTTGAAAATGTCACAGGAAGATGGGGCAGCCTCCATATCATGGGACCCTTGGAAACAACTATTAGGACAAAGTGGTTGCAAAGGAAATGACCTCATTCACTTCTCTGAAGGAAGTGACCTCACCTCACTTCCTTGGTGATGAAAATCTCTTAACTTGGGATTCAGGTAGTGGGGCACCCAGAGCCAGTCCCAGTCCAAGTGGGTTCACTTGATTGGAGGTACAAAGGTCAGAGTCATTCTTTCTTGGCACCTTGTGATGTGTGGATAGACAAATTCCAGGAAAGGTCTGAAGAGGGGCCTTTCCTGAGAAAGAAGTTACTGGCTCATCAGAAATGGCCAAGGAGACCAGAGCTGAGACAGGACAGGCCACTGCTGGGGAATATAGTTACAACCACCAGTCAGAGGATAGATGCAGGCCAACTCCAGAGGGGGTTTATGTGTCTTAGTGGATGTGTGTTTAAATTTGTGGTTTTGTCTCATGTTCTGAGAACATGGAGGAAAAAGGGTATCTTGGGTTTGAAATAGACTGTTTACTAGTGAGTCCTTTTGCTAATGGTGAGTGTTTCTATATCAATGGATCCCACTGGGTTTGTGGTTAAAGAGAGTAGAGAGAAGAATGCAGCAGTGAATGTGTCCTGTGTAGTGAAAAGCTTTCCAGCACTCCTCATGGCCAATTTATGAATAGACTGTTGCTTGCCTTGCAGATGGGCAACACCTACCATGTTTCTAAGTTCCTGTATTGTTCCTGAATGTTGGTCACTCTCTGAAGGGGCTTGGGGTTATGAATCAAAGATGTTTACCACCTCCAAGGTCTGTGATGTGGCCATGGACTGCATTGCTGAAGGGAATCCAAGCATCTCAGAGAACTCAAAAAATAGTGGGACTGGTTAGGCTCTCTCTGGAGAATCTCTGCTTGGATAGATAGCAACCCAAGTAGCATGATCAGGAGCTGTCAGTGCCATAGTGTTCATCTTGTGGAAAAGTCTGTCCCCAGGCTTTTTTCTTACCTATGGTTCTGTTCCCCAGAATGTTAGGAAGTCTTTGGTTTAGGCCACCCCCTCTGTGAAACCTCAAGAAAACAGTTTCAAATGGAAATGAAGAGGCCTCATCTGTGGCTGTTAGGTAAAGGGCTTTGTAAAAGATGTGTTTGAAACAGCCTATTGGCCCTGTTTGAGGTTGTGGATTAGATTCTCAGCTCTCCAGGAGATTAAACAAATATGCCATGTGTCCATCGAATACTAAAAGGTTAAAAACAAGAGTAATTTTGGATGAAGTCTCTTGCCTTCCTCTGCTCAGGCTCCTGATCCCTATGAAGTCAGAACAGGGATCCTCTGGGTCAAATGAGTTGTTGCAAGCCCTCCAGTAACTAGCACACAGGTGGTTGGATTTTTTCATGAGTCCAGTACACATAAAGAATCTCCCCCTTGCAGGCAGTAGGTCTCTAATTTGAGAAGCAGAGAAGTATTAACTATAGGCCCATTTTATCTATCCTGTTTCTCAGGAAGGGTTTCCAGACAACCATCACTTTAGGCAAATGAGGGGCATGAGAGCTTACTTTGAATACCATCTTAGAGTGCTCCCCCTATGGAAAACCAGAGCCAGAATGTTATGATGAGTGTCTATATGGAAGAAGATGAGGGCCATGTGGAAGTTTTCTTTGGTTGGAATCATGGTCTTTTGTGTGGTGGTTGGAAAAGATGACTGGGTCTACTTTAGCTTGAACTCTAGTGTAATGCTCATTAGAGACTGAGTTCTGAAACTGTCCTCAGAGACTAGTGCCATGAATTGTGTTGGGATGTTAGGAGACCAAGCATGAGAGGAACCTTTGGAAACTGAGATCTAGGCCCGGGTGGCTTTGTCCACATTCCTGGGAATCTCAGGAAGGATTTCACATCATTTTCTAGTAAAAGCCTTTTCAGGTATAGTTGAGAGCAAAAACAAACATGAACCTCACAATTTAGACCCCAATGGACCTGGATTCCTGTGACCTTGGCCACTCTTTGGAAGCCTTGCCTGCGTGAGATCTCCAGAGCTTATATTAAAAGGACATTTCTCACCAATTTATGGCTCCTAAATGAATCAAAACCCACAGTGCCAACTTCTTTATTCTTGAAATATGGCTAGGCCAATACCATGAAATATTTGAGATTCCCATGATCAGAAATCACTGGAGAACTTAGAGATCTCCTGTTGCTCATCATGACTGAACCAGACAGTGCCTTTTTTGACTGACTGGAATTCAGGACCATAGTGAACAGAGATGCCAATGAGTTGGAGCCCTCTGTGAACTGGGCCTGTAGCAGTGGAGTGCAGGTATGTGATCAAACATCTGTGGTGGGGCCCTGTGATTCTGTCATAGGCTTCCAAATGACATGTGATTGACATGGTGCAGCCATCAGACCCTAAAATTTAAAGGCATGTTATTGTGGGGAGAGGTTGTTGGGAGAGCTTTTGGGGTGATGCTCAGAATCAGGTTGCTATACTCAAGTGGGAAGTATATACGGGATAGCAGCCCAGTTGGTGTTTTCTTTTGCAGACCTTCACTCACCCCAAGTGACAGAACTCTCTCCAGCAGTGTATCCCAGTTGACCTTCTTGTATTTCATGGACAAACACCAATTTCCCAGGGAAGCTGCAAGAAATGCCATGAAAACTGGAGGATGACCCAATATCTTCACAATCCACACAGGGAGACATTCAGATCCGAGTCACCACAGTTTTCTACTAAGAAAGGAATCTTCTCTGCTGCCTCATGTTTGTATTGGAAATATGAAACTACGTCCTCCTGTTCACATAAATGCAGACCCAGCATGGATGGTCTCACTACAAAGGAAGCTAATGCTGCTGACACCATCCTATATTTCAAGAGCACAAAGCTCAGAGGCAGGTTTTCAAGAAGCCATTAGGCCAGCACAGCTCTATGTTTGTGGAATGTTGACCCTGTCCCCTACTTTTGGTATCTCTTCTGCCACCACCCAAGGTTGTGAGCTCCTGAGAATTTTCCATTCTAGATATATATTCACAAATTTCCTTCCACTTCTCCTATAATAGTATCTTATTTGGGATGATAGTAATGTCAAGGCATTGTTCTGGATGACAGTAGGAAGATTTTTATGTAGCATATGTTCCCATATATATTAGACTCATTTTTTTTTGTCATTTGAAATATTGAATCTCTGACATTAACCCATACCCTACTAGACTCTGACTACTTATCCTAACATGGATAAAAATCATCCTAAAAGAAGAGACGTACAGGCAGTTCATAGGAGGCTTGGTGTATACTAGGAATTGCCTTTTGCTTATCAAGGTTACGTTTTATAAAACCCGCCATGTTTTCCTTGTAATACTTCTCTATGCATTTTCAAGGTTAACAAATGTGTAACTTCCTGACTCCTTGTTTCTATTGCCTGGGACATAATATATATTTTATATTCATATATATTGTCTTATCTGCTATCACAGGTACATTCTTGAGAGTACTCTGACTTTGGCATAAACAAATTCCGTGAAGAGATCACACCCCCAAACACTGAGGGAACTGAAAATTCAAACTACGGTGAGCTTCATGCTTCAACAAGATTATACATAAAACCATGTAGAACAAAATGAATATTTTGGGATATGTGAATAATATATATCCCCTTATGAATTTCCAATGGAATATGTACTGCTACTATTTAATGTATTGAATATATAATATATGTATTTTCCACGGTTTTGCAAACATGAAAAATATGTGTCATATATAAACTACCTTGATTCTTCCACGTTTATCTGTGTGGATTTATAATCAACTTTTAAGAAGATATTTCTCAGAAATATTTATTTTCCTGACATACATATTCTTTATGAATACTCAAAACTAACCTCAGTGAATATTTAGTGCTAACCCTACGATTTCTACAGTAACTAACCCAGTTTAATATCAATGCAAGTATATTCATATGGAACATGATGTGTATTTTCAAGTTAATTTTCATTCATGATTGTTATATTCCTATTTATTCAGTATATATACATCATACCATGTATGTTTTCATCCACAAATTCACAAATTTATATGCATATGATTCAATTTCAATCACTTCCTGCATTAGAACACTTGTATTCCTCCATGTTTCTTTACTTGCTTTTTCATGAGAGTTCTTTTATAAAACATTACTTTTGATTTCCATTATCATGTTCGAAGGAAAACTCAAACACAATTTGTTATAAATAGTAACCCTAATATTACCACTAGATGTATAACTACTTGGATTGAATGTATCTATGTGAATACCAAATTCAATGTGTATATATTAAAATACCAATTCAATCCATTATTTAAAATAGTAATGTGTTACATTTTTTATTCACCATATGGTCTATTCAGGCATCATCTCTATATACACCTATTTTTATCCCCAAACACTAAATGATGGGGTTTTCAAACAAGCTCCAGATAAGGTGAAAGAAATATGCATGCCACCTGCTCTATATATTCCTTTCATCACGTAATATTCTGGACACAAAATGCAAAACTTACACTTATCTTATGATTCTTCCAAAGCCTAATTTTAATGAGAGCATGGATTACTTAAATCATCCATGTCTACATTGCCTATTGTTTTCATATTTCAATCCTATTGGTGAGTATACATTTGTTTCTTCCTAAGGTAATGTATTCAACTGTCCCCCTGTTGAAAATATCCCTCATCTTATCAATCATTTTGTACTTTGCCTGATCTTCTAACTTTTATATTGATATCTATTTTCCCATGTTCCTTGTTGTGGCTGACACTTCATGTGTGCTGATATTCACATTGACACTCTAACAGAAATTCTGTCACAAAAGGCCTTTTGTATCAATCCTAAACTCACTCTTCTTCCTAAACCTATACTGCAATCTTACCTACTATCTCTATTTCACTGGAAGTTCTCTTTTATATTCAGTAGACCAGGTAGAAGATCTTATGCCATTGTATATTGATTTATAGGATTCAACTGTGCAGAACCTATTTCAAAACTATGTATCCAAATCAAGGGCCCAATGCCCTTGTGTGCTTCATATCTTACCTAGTTTTCTGTTTTCACACTTAACATTTCACCTTACATTCTTATAAATATCCCAGTTGCTCAATACCAGTATTCATCCAGCAGAATGACTCCTAACCCAAATCGATCATGATATGAACCTTAAGCATCCTCTGTTCCTTCAATCTATTTTCACATAACAGCAGGTCCAGAGTTGATGTTGCCATACAGGGATGTAGGGAATCCTACAGCTGCTCAGAACCACAAAGGTAGATGCAGAAATAATTCCTGGAGAAAATGTAGGCAGCTGGGTTGGACCTGTGAGATCTAAAGTCATCTTCCATGAAAAACAACCCTGTCAGGATGAAGGGATGTGGCTGAATCAGACTCTCTCTTCTCAATGCAAAGAAGAAGGACCCTCCCAGGCCTGTGTGGATAGCTCATCACAGGCTTCTATGATATGTATATGTTTATAATTTGTGAAAACGTCAAGATGGGGCAGCCTCCATCTCATGGAATACTTGGAAACAACTGTTAGGACAAAGTGGTTGCCAAGGAAGTGACCTCATTCACTTCCCTAAAGGAAGTGACCTCACTTCACATCTTTGGTGATGGAAATCTTTGAACTTGGGTTACAGGTAGTGAGGCACCCAGTGACAGTCCCAGTCACAATGGGCTCACTTGTTTGGATGTACCAAGGCCAGAGTCATTCTTTCTGGGCACCTAGTGATGTGTGGATAGCCAAATGCCAGGAAAAGTCTGAAGAGGGGCCTTTCCTGTGAAAGAAGTTACAGGCTCATTGCTGGCTCCTGACAACTACACACAGATGGCCAAGGAGACCAGAGCTGAGACAGGACAGGCCACTGCTGGGGAATATAGTTTCACCCACCAGTCAGAGGACACTGTGGATAGACAAAGACCAACTCCAGAGGGGGTTTGTGTGTCTTAGTGGATGTGTGTTTAAATTTGTGGTTTTGTCTCATGTTCTGATATCATGCAGGAAAAAGGCCTTCTTGGGTTTGAAATGGATTGTTTACTAGTGAGTCCTTTTGCTAATGGTGAGTGTTTCTATGTTAGTGGATCCCACTGGGTTTGTGGTTAAAGACAGTAGAGAGAAGAATGCAGCAGTGTATGTGTTCTGTCTAGAGGAAAGCTTTCTAGCACTCCTCATGGACAATTTATGAATGGACCGCTGCTTGCTTTGCAGATGGGCAACACCTACCATGTTCCTAAGTTCCTGTATTCTTCCTGAATTTGGCCACTTTCTGAAGGGGCTCAGGGTTTTGCGTTAAAGATGTGTACCACCTCCAAGCTCTGTGATATGGCCATGGAATGGATTGTTAAAGGGAATGCCAAGCATCTCAGAAAACTCAAAAATTAGTGCGACCAGTAAGGTTCTCTCTGGAGAATCCCTGCTAGCATAGATAGCAACCCAAGTAGCATGATCAGGAGCTGTCAGTGCCATAGTGTTCATCTTGTGGAAAAGACTTTCCACAGGATTTTTTCTTACTGATGGTCTGTTTCCCTGAATGTCAGGAAGGTCTTTGCCTTAGGCCACCCCTTTTTGAAACTTCAAGAAAACAGTTTCAAATGGAAATGAAGAGGCCTCATCTGTGGCTTTTAGGTAAAGTGCTTTGTAAAAGATGTGTCTGAATTAGCCTCTTGGCCCTGGGTGAGGCTGTGGATTAGATTCTCAGCTCCCCAGGAAATTAAATAAAGATCCCATGTGTCCATCCAAAACTAAAAGCATAAAAAGAAGAGTAATTTTGGATGAAGTCTCTTGCCTTCCTCTGCTCAGGCTCCTGACCCCTATGAAGTAAGAATAGGGATCCTCTGTGTCAAATGACTTGTTGCAAGCCCTGAAGTAACTAGCACACAGGTGGTTGGATTTTTTCATGAGTCCAGTACACATAAAGAATATCCCCCTTGCAGGCAGTAGGCCTCTAATTTGAGAAGCAGAGAAGTATTATCTATAGGCCTATTTTATCTATCCTGTATCTCAGGAAGTGTGTGCAGGCCACCATGATTTAGGCAAATGAGGGGCATGAGAGCTTACTTTGGACACCATCTTAGAGTGCTCCCCCTATGGAAATCCACAGCCAGAATGTTATGATGAGTGTCTATATGGAAGAAGATGAGGGCCATGTGGGAGTGTTATTGTTGGAATAGTGGACTTTGTGTGGTTGTTGGAAATGATGAATGGGTCTACTTTCACTTGAACTCCAGTATAATGCCCAGTGGAGACTGTGTTGTGGAACTGACCTCAGAGAACTATTGCCATGAATTGTGTTGGGATATTAGGGGGCCAGGCATGAGAGGAACCTTTGGAAACTGAGATCTAGGCCTGGGTGGCTTTGTCCACAGCCCTGGGAATCTCAGGCAGGATTTTATATCATTTTCTTGTAAAAGCCTTTTCAGGTATAGTTGAGAGCAAAAACAAACATGAAACTCACATTTTAGACCCCAATGGGCCTGGATTCCTGTGATCTTTGGCAACTCTTTGGAGGCCTTGCCTTCAAGAGATCTCCTGAGTTTATATTGAAAGGAGATTCCACACTACTTAATGGCTCCTAATAGAATCAAAACCCACAGTGCCATCTTCTTCATTTTTGAAATATGGCTAGGCCAACACCATGAAATATTTGAGATTCCCATGACCAGAAATCACTGGAGAACCTAGAGATATCCTGTTCCTCATCATGACTGAAGCAGAGTTTTGACTGACTGGAGTTCATGACAATGGTGAAGAACAGAGATGCCAGTCATTTGGAGCCCTCTGGGAACTGGGCCTGTGGCAGTGGAGTGCACATGTTTGTTCCAAAATCTTGTGGTTCAGCCATTTGCTTTTAAATGACAAGTGACTGACATGATGCAGGAAGCAGACCCTAAAACATAAAGGCATCTTGTTGCAGGAAGAGGTTTTGGGATGATGCTTAGAATCAGATTGCTACGCTCAAGTGGAAAGATATATGGGATAGCATCCCAGTTAGTGTTTTCTCTTGCAGACCCTGACTCATCCCACATGACAGAACTCCCCCATCACTGTGTCCCAGTTGACCTTCTTTTATTTTATCAAGGAAACAATAATTTCCCAGGGAATCTGCAAGAAACACTATGAAAACTGGGGGATGACCCAAATGTCTTCAAAATCCACACAGGAAGACATTCATACCCCAGTTGCCACAGTTACTTACAAAAGGAGGATTCAGCCCTCCTGCCTCATGTTTGTATTGGAAAATATGAAACCATATCCTCCTGTTCACAAAGACGTAGACCAAGCTTTGATGGTCTCACTACAATTAAGCTAACGTTCCTGACACCAACCTATATTTCAAGTGCCCAAAGCTCAGAGGCAGGTTGTCAAGAAGTCATTAGGCCAGCACAGCTCCATGTTTGTGGAATGTTTAACGTGTCCCCTACATTTGGGATTTCCTCTGCCACCCCCAAGGTTGTGAGCTCCTAAGAATTTTCCATTCCAAATATGTATTCACAGATTTTCTTCCTCTCCTCCTCTCATTGTTTCTTACTTGGGGTGATAGTCATGTCAAGGAATAATTCTGATTGAGAGCGGGAAGATTATTGTGTAGCACATGTTGGCATACTTTTTAGACTCATTTTCCATTTTTCTGTTTGAAATATTGAATCTCTGATACTAATCCATACCCTATTAGACTCTGACTACTTATCCTAAATTGGATAAAAATAATCCTAAAAGAATAGAAGTATCGGCAGTTCATTGGAGGCATGGTGTATATTTGGACTTGCCTTTTGCTTTGTCAAGGATATGTATTATAAAACCAGTCACATTTTCCTTGTAATACTTCTCAATGAATTTTAAATGTTAACAAATATGTAACTTCCTGACTGCCTGTCTCTGTCGCCTGGGTCACATTATATATTTTTATATACATATATAAAATCCTACTTGCTATCACAGGTACATTCTTGAGAATACTCTGACTTTGGCAAATAAAAATTCTGTGAAGAAATCACTCCCCCAAAATGCTGATTGTACTGAAAATTCAAAATATGTTGAGCTTCATACTTCAACAAGTTTATATATAAAACCATGCATGTGTCTACTTTATCTTAAAATAGATTCTCAGATTCTTGCTCATGGCTTCCCCAGTAGTGCTGTGAATACGCTAAGAGACTGTGTTCTGGCATGATTGCTGACTTCCCTTTATATCTTGGATAATATTTTCTCAGCCATGGTTTTAACTATTCCTGAAGTCTTATGTGATATCCCAGCAGTGCAGTCCTCTAGGGTTCCTTTTGTGGCAGTATGGTTTGCTTGTGAAATGTGCCCAAAAGCTGGTGAGTGAGACCATGCAAGGCATAGAGGTGAAATAATTGAATTATGAGAACTTAACCCAAACTGTGTATTTTTCCCTGATGGTGTTTAATGGGATGGTAACTGCAGACAGGTAGAATAATGGCTTGAGGAGGTGGGTCAATGATGCATGTATTTGGGGTATGTATTTTTGATCTGGTGAGTGAGTCTCTCTCTCTCTTGTTTCTTGGGGCCATGTCCTGAGCTGCCTTCCTCTACCACAGTCTCCGGCCATGATATTCTTTCTCACTTGGGGCCCTGAGTAATGGAGCCAGCTGTCTATGGACTGCAATCTCACCATGAGCCCCCAAATAAACTCTTCTTTCTAAAATTGTTCTTGTTGGATCTTTTGGTCACAGAAGTAACAAAGCTGAGTAAACCAAGGGGCCCCTGGATTCCTGGCATTCTTGGGGACAATGAGCAGCATACTCTTAGTAATCTCACTGACTTCTTTTGAGTTACTTTAAATACATTATTACATATGGCCCTTAGGATAAAAGAATTTTTAGGACTGAAACAAGTTATTAGAAGAAAAGCAGATTCTTAAATGAACATTTCACTTTTTAAATCCTGAAATGAGAGAAGCGGGTTCAAATTCTTTCTGTGACAGTCTGTAATGACTACCAATGGCTTCTATAAGAACTGCCTGATATTATTCCAATAAATGAGAAAATCATGGAATTTGACTTAACTCCATCTCAGAAGTGAGTCTTGTCCAGGGTGGCTGGAGCAGCAAGACCATGTCTCCCTGACTGAGCTAGGTCTGGATTCGAGGTATGAGCACAGGTCTTATGTTTGAGAGACCAAGCAGGAGACAATGTCAATTTACTGCTGCATCTTTGCTGACCTGATGGAAGGTAAGGAGGCCCTCACCCTACATGAACACTAGGAGACACCAATGGGAAATGTCCATTCCAAAACTACCAACTACTTCAGGAAGAGCATGCACTGGAAGTCTTTGAGCATCTCACTCAAGGTTCCCACACATTCCATAGCAAAGACATAACCTTTTAAAAATGCCTGCTTCCTGGGGAATGGAGGGCCAATGACCTTCATGTTCTCAGGTAGTGTGGCCACACCAAGCCTCTGGGGAGCCCTTCCACCAGGTGGTCAATGCCTTCAGGAAATATTGATCATGCATATGAGACCATCAAAAGCAAAGACTTTTTAAAGTAAGTCAAGTTATAGGATTAGCTCTGTAACATTCTTGTAGTTAGCTGTCCAATGGTGCTCTCCACCTTCAAGATGAAAGCCACTTTCTGTCCTGTGACAGATGTTTTTCTCCTAACCTCAATCCAAGTCAGTTTTTCTTACCATTGTATTTGGCTGCAGTTCTTCTGTGTAGTTAAGGTATGCATCATTCATTCAAAGCCTTGTAGTGTAGTTTTTGAATCTCTGACATCAACAGAGATATCTGAAGTCTTTTGGTCACAGAAGAAACAAAGATGAGTAAAACAAGTGGCCCCCAGACTTCTTTCATTCTTTGGGACAATGAGATAGAGAAAATTTAAAGTCTGAGGTCATTCTTGTTGCAAGGTTTAAAATTATATCTGTCATCTCAATTTGCTTAAAAGTATTTAAAGCTGGAAGTATTTGTAACAAAAACCAATGAAATTACTCTGAATTGAGGATTCAATAATTTGAAAGTATAGTTCTAATACTGAAACTTAGATAGTGCCACAGAGTACATGGATTTTATGCAGTGAGAATATATTGTGCTTCGTGGAATTTTCCAAAGATAGAAATAACTACTGCTTATTTTTTGAAGAAAGGAAGGATTTTGAAAAGTTCATGCAATTACCAAACTAAGAAGTTCAATGCACACACTGGGTTATGCCCTCCTGTGCTACTGGGCTCTTAAAGAGGCACAGAATGATCCCAAGAAGTAAGAGGATGATGTGACAATTTCACAGAAGCCTACAACTTCCTGCCACTGCTGTCACCAGGGGGCCCAAATTCCCAACCCTAAGGCCAACTGGCTTACAGAGCCCAGCATGGGGCACATCTCAGTGTGTCATGGCTGCAATGCACTAGTTTGGATGGATCCCAAGCTTCCATGAGAGGAACTTCTAGAGGCCTCAAGGGCATCTGCATCATGGTCCTCCTTGATGACTGTCATTGATTTGTGCTAAACCAGCATGACCTGAGCTTCAGTCAGAGACTTCAAGTGTCTCATACAGTTTCTTCTCTGCATTTTCTTTTTACCCACATTAGTATAAATGCTATTTGCAAAAATGAGACTGGAGGGTGTTCCCCCCCAGGGCTGCAAAGACCCCAGCTACAGCATGTTGTTTCCCAGTCCCATGAGAGAGCTGGAGGTCTCTGTGAAAGCTTTGGGCACTTCACTACTTCTGTGGTGGGGAGGGACACATAGAGGGCAGCCCATGCCTATGAGCTGGGGAAAGACAGAGGACAGGCCACCTGCCCACTGCACAGGAGTATCCCTCAGATGTGTCACAAGGGTATTTCTTTACTCTTCAACCCAGGTGACTCTGGATTCTCTGGTGCCATCCCCAAGGCCAGATACTCTTGCTCCTGTGGGTATTGAGGATGGAACCAAGAGCCTTGCACATACAAGGTGAGTACTCTACCACTGAACCACAACCCCAGCCCAATGTTTTGTTCTTTAATTGAAACTCACCCCTGTTATTTTTGTGAAACTGTGACAGTAATCTTCAGATAGAAAATTCTGGTTTTATTTTTGGAGCTTCTTATGCATATGCTATTTTTGTATAAATTAGTGTATACTTGCATTTGGAAACATGGTTAAATATGTTTTACCTCAGAATAAGGGTAAATAGAAATATGGTATGATAATCTCCATATTAAGAAGGGAAAATGATTCATTCACCAATTGGATTTAAAACATTCTGGTATATGACATGATTGATTGCATTTAAGAATAAATACAGCATTCCATTTAAAATAGAGATGATTATTCTTCAATAATAAAATACAGGATTGTGTCCAACTACAACTAAAAGACAAATATTAAAAAAGAACAAAACATTGGAATATAAACTTGTTCTTGTTAGGGTCTGTAAACAAGTCAGGATGGTGCCTGGCATTTTGCAGAGGGAGTGGTTTGTGAAGTAACGCCAGCGAGCCATTAAGTATGGAGATTCCTTATTGGTTGACTGTTGTATCTAGTTTATGTTAATTAAGATAAGCTGTGTGGAATATATATATATATATATATATATATATATATATATATATATATATATATATCCCTCCTGTTCTACAATAAACGGCTCTGCACTCCTGCTGTATCAATGTACACAAGTTGTTTGTCACCCCCGGTTATTTTGCTGCAGCCTGACTGTGCCATGTTTTTAAATTATTTTGCAAATCAGTCCAAGACATAATAAAAAAAATTTAAGGATACACGTAGGCAGACATGGTGGTGCACACCTGTAACCCTAGAGTCTCTGGAGGCTGAGGCAGGAGGATCTTGAGTTCAAAGCCAGCCTCAGTAAATTAGTGAGGCCCTCAGCAACTTAATGAGACCCAATCCATAAATAAATATTTCAAAAAGTGCTGTGAATGTGGCTTAGTGTTCAAGTACCTGAGGTTCAGTTGCCTGGAGAGAGAGAGAGAGAGAGAGAGAGAGAGAGAGAGAGAGAGAGAGAGAGAGAAATGTAAAAGGGACATATAATAAAATATGTAAACTGCCTAGCACCAGATCCATTTGTGTCACAGCCACTTGAATCTTCTGAATTAAGTTCTAATTGTTGGGTTTGCTATAACTTGTTTTATTCCCCTATTTTAGCAACAGTACATTCAACTTTATCTAATAATTATAATATGTGTGTGTGTTTTTTGTTAAGTTATAAGCATCACTGAAGGCACTCAAAGCTTTTAAAATACAATGTAATTTGAATTTTTAAAGTAGCCTTATTGGAGTATAACTTACATATCATAAAATTCACCTGGTATAAAAATTCAATGTAAAGTGTAAAATGCAATATTTTTGGTAAGTTTTCAGAGTTGTGCAAATAATACCATACTAGTTTTAGAAAATTTCCACATTTCCCCAAAGATTTTCCAAATCCATGTACTCTCAGTTCCCATACTGCAGATTTTATAATGTATTAAGTTTTGCTTTTTATTCAAGAATGTTAGGTGTGAGGTGGAGAAGAGATGTAAGGGATCTAAGCACAGAGGCTAGAATCTCTCTCTTTCATTTCCTCCCTACTTTTATGTATCAAGTTTATATTTATTTAACACTCAGTTTGTACCATATTTCCAACTGTCCTCTGCCAGTTCAATGTCACTCATGAACAGGGCTGTCATCTATAGTGTGCTAATGGAGTTAAGTAGTTTAGTGGTTAAAACACCTAAGATTTATTTTAGTCTATAGGACACATTTCTGAAATGTTTTTATGTATAATTTAAAATTTAAACACATGGAAGAGAAAAACATTTAACAAACACAAGTAATATCACCTTATTTTACATGGTGCCCAACTAATTAATAAGTACTTTAGTGTCCTTGATTTAATTAATTTACTATTTTTTTATGTCTACCTTACAAGAAGAAATTTTAGACAAAGCAATAGTTTGTTAACAGCAAAACTAGGATTCAAAACTAAGTATATAAAGTCACATATGGGAAAATACTGATAACTAACAGTGAAGGTAGTGAAGGTGTAGGTTGTAGAGATAGAGAACAGAGACAAATACACAGGTGCACAGAGATTCCATATGATCACAGAGATCACATGCTAGAATCATATAAAGAAGCTTCCAGTTCTTCCTCACACTCAGGAATAACTTCTCAGCTCTTTGGTATCCTAACATATTTCCCTGAAGGATATTTGATATATATTGTCTTAAGTTTGCTCAACTATAGGCATAATGGTATCATTCTTCAAAATAGTCTTGCAAGTGAAGCATGGAGGCTCATAGAGATATTTAACTGGGTCTAATTGTGATAGTAAATATGATAGTATATGTGACTCCATTTTGTTTTGTGACTCCATTCTGTAAAACAAACATTCCAAGTACATGAGTAATGACTGGGGCAAGATGTTCTTTTCCTTTTGCTACAGAAACATTTAAGAACATGGACCTAATGGGGTATTGTTTCTGTAACTAGGGTAATGGGGCCCTGTTTCTGTAACTGGGGTGATTGGGTTAACTGTAATTGGTTAGGCTTCCCTCTACCTGACTGCATTCTCCCACTCTGTAACCTGGCTTGCTTGCATTGACTAGACCCCCATACGTCTCTTTTGCAGTTTTCAGGCTTATAAGGAGTGCCCTTGCAATTGTTCAGAACTGATCAGTAGAACATCTTTATGTTCTGGTCAGTCACCACCGGTGTGCTTCAATAAAGGTTTGATTCAATTATATGTGAGTGGTTAGAAGTCAGTTTATGAAACCCGGGACAAAGCTTTAACCATAACACTGGCATGTATAAGAAACTTAGTAACTTATGCCTTGTGGGGGTATCAGGCAGAAAGCAGCTGTTTACTTGAACAAACAGGTATGGTCACTCTACCTCAGCACATAAACTCAAAATGGAGAAGCTCACAGCAAACTACTGCTTTGCAGAATGGAGTAAGAAAGGTTTAGGCACAGACTGAGACAGGTGTTCTATACACCATGGAGTCATTAGGGCAGGCACAGACTGACAGCTGCTGTTCTACACTCCATGGAGTAACTCAGAGCAGTCACAGCATGAGAACTACTGTTGTGTACACCATGGAGTCACTCAGGGTAGGCACAGCCTAAGAACTGCTGTTGTGTGCACGATAGAGTCACTCAGGGCAGGTGCAGCCTGAGGACTACTGTTCTACACACCATGGAGTCACGAGAAAAGGCACAGCCTGAGAACTACTTTTTTACACATCATGGAGTCACTCAGTGCAGGCACAGCCTGAGAACTAATATTTTGTACACCATGGAGTCACCCAGGGCATGCATAGCCTGAGAACTGCTGTTGTGTACACCATGGAGGCACCCAGGGCAGGTACAGCCTGAGCACTGCTTTTCTACACACTATGGAGTCACTAGGGCAGGCACAGTCTGAAAATTAATAATTGATTATTACCCAAATTAAGAAGTGAATTACAACTCTGAATAGGGAACACTTGGAATTTAGTCTTTGAGTGACTCCTTTAAGCACATGTTGGTGGCCCTAATGGGGAGAATCACAGCCTCTGGAACAGGAGTCCACTATATTTTTCCTTTGCTAGCAAAGCAAAAACTTATTTTTCCTTTTTCTCAAAACCATGTTCTCATCATTGGATTGGAATCAGGGATCAGGACTGAGCTTTCAATAATAAAATGCCACTAGGCAACTGAACTCCAAAAAGGGGGGATATGGCTGTTTATTTTCAGAAGTATCTTTGCTTTGTCAGTATAAAAAAAGGATATTTTAACCTTATCACTAAAAGCTACCCCACTGAATTAATGTTTTAGTGCACTTTACTACCTAAGAATATACCTACTCTAGTTCTTCCTTGGTAACTACATCAAGTGCCTGAACTAGAAAGAAAGTTTCCTTTAATTCTGGTGAAGTGCTCAGATATGCCCAAGAAATTATTGCTACATTAATATATATATATATATATATATATATATATATAGTTGTAGATAATTTTATTTTATTTATTTTTTTATGTGATGCTGAGGATCAAACCCAGTGCCTTAAAATTAATGTTTTCCAATGCATATATTTGTTTTACTACTCATTTGGGTGTGAACAATCTATTAATCATACATAATTTTTGAGAAACCTATAGGATCACTTAATAAAAACCCAAACAAACTTATTATGCAATACTAAACCTAACATTACCACCAGAATTGGAGCTATTTCCAATCCATGCCTGTATATTAATATGAGATTACATGTACACTTAAAACATAATTCATTTTTTTAAAATTTGTAAGAAATATATTATGTATAAGTCCTGAGTTATATTCATGAATCAACTGGAAAAAAATTAGTAAACATATATATTTCCCTATCAAAACACCATAGTTATCAAAGTTTTTAAGAGGTGTAGTGAAAAAAATGCATGTTATCTGATATTCATATTCATTTCATAACAGTAATGTGACTGACAGATAATTCAATATGAATCCTCAACTTATGTTAATACCAAAATTGAATTTGTAGGACATTTCAGTATACCTATGAACTCCTATGTGTTTCTTGAGTAAAACATTGAATATTCAATGCCAATGGTGACTGTAGATTTTGTGTCTTCTTCATCTTCTATATTCTGCCATTCTCCATTTAAAAATACTAATAATCATATAACATATGAGATACATTTCTATATCTCAGAACTTATATATTTTTATCAAATTTCATACATATTTTCCAATGTACCTGCTTATGGATTCTCATGGGGGCTGACATTATCATTCACTACATCACTCAAAACCTACTGTGAATGATAATTCATTATTAAGCCTAAAGTCTTTGTTCTCCCAATAAACCTACATACTGTGCACATTTAAGTGGATGTTGACTAAGACATTACATTATTAATGGTACACTTACTGTGTCATCATTTATTGACTTATAGGATACATCATTGCATCGCAGAATTTATATATATATATATATATATATATATATATATACACACACACACACTCTCACACACACATACTATGTATCCAAATTCCCCACCTAATGTCCTTCTGTGATTCAGATCATACATGATGTTATGTTTTGGTCTAATTTTTTCACTGATACATTCTTATGTATATTCATGTTTCCCAATACTGATATTTTTCCTCTAGAATGACTCCTCCCCCAACTCAAAATTTCATGTTAACTCTAAGTTTATTCTATTAACTCAATTGAATTTCACAGTATATATAGAGTTGATGTTGCACGATCTCTTGGCAAAACCCAAACAACCTTATTGTACAATACTAAACCCAATATTACCTCAAGACTTAGAGCTATTTTGAATCCATGCCTCTACATGAATATCAGATTCCATGTGTATTTAAAACATAACTTAAATTTTCCTGTTTAAATTTGCATGAAATATATTATGTATTCGTCCTGGGATACATTCAGAAAAATCCTTACAATATGTCCCCATTGAGTCATGTGCTAGTACCAATTTTCAGCAGCTAGCAAGAGCCAACCTTTAACTTTTCATGAGTTTTACAAATCAGTGTTAAAATATAGTCATTGGGCTGGGGATGTGGCTCAAGCATTAGCCCGCTCACCCGGCATGCATGCGGCCGGGTTCGATCCTCAGCACCACATACAAACAAAGATGTTGTGTCCACCGAAAAATAAAATAAATAAATAAATATTAAAAGAATGCACTGCCTGATACCCTTCATCTTTAAAAAAATAAAAATAAAAAAATAGAATATAGTTATTATTTGAAATTAAATTATGACTCCAACATTTGTGGCTGATGAGCAAGCACGTTTGGCACAGTGTTTGCTGCAAGCTGACCTACCTCTGGAGCACAGGCTTGGACTTATCTGGCTTGGGATCGGATGTCCTGACTTGGTGCTTCTGAATGCCCTGGAAACCCAGTGCCCAGACCTTCCCGCAGGGTTTTGAGGACTCAGCCCCACTCCTACCAGCGCATCTCCCACCTAACTGCAGGGCAGCATCTTTACAGCTCCATCACGCTGCGGTCCCACACTGGAGTCCTGAATAGCAGCAGCCACCCTACTTTCCACCGCCCTAGCAGCAGTTGGCTTACACTCAGTCCGTGGATCCCTACTCACATTTGAGTAAAGCCTATGCTGCAGCCATTAGCCCCCTGCACCAGCCTGTGGCCGCCAACAGTCAGCAATGGTCCTGGCCTGGCCGCCAGAGTCAGGAGGGGGCCGCCCTGCCTTTACAACTAGGGCGCCTGGCCGGCCTGCTTCCTCAACTCTCTGGGATAGAGGAAGTGCTGTGGGCGTCCTCGGGGATGCCTACAGCCACTCAGATCTGCTGTTGCCCCACATGCACACCCTGAATGCTACAGGCCTGGCAAAGAACCTGAGGCTCCACAACATGGCTCACCAGATAGAAGAGGTGAAGAATGTCAACCCAAACCTGCCTGGGCATGATCAGACGGTAATCTGCAAAGGTCCCATTTTCCATGGCTTAAAACCCCCTGAGTCTCCCCTGTCAGAAGGAGCTGGTGATAGCCCTGATGAATCCTATGAAGTCTTCTGCTTGGTTCTGGGAAGATTGTCTCTCTTCAGCTCCACATCCAAATGTAAGTGACTGTGGCTGAAGTGCAGAGGTGATTGTCATTTTCTGAATGCTTAAAGGCCTCTCTGCTGCGAGGTGTTTTCAAAAAACAAAGCCCCAAACTGGCTGATAGTTGTGGGAAAAGTTGGACAAGACTGGCCTGAAACTTCCAGCTGGGAGACAGAAAGCTGCTCTTGTGATCCTCCTGACATTCTTGGTGGAAGGAAAAGCTGTTCACTTGGCTTGGGGCTTTGCATAGGGCTGTGAAGTGGAGTTTTCTAGTAAGCCAGTGGCCTAATATTTAACCAGTCCTTACCTAGGAGAGTAAACCAAGATGGCAACAAGAAAGAATAACACTGTGGGAGGCTCAGCAAGTTTGTAAAGAATTCACGGACCTTCTCAATCAAGACCAAACACACAATGGCAACAAAAGGCACTCCCTGGTCTTAGAAACCTACAAACAGAACTGCTTGTCTTATTTTAGCCTGATTACCCACGGGTTTGGCAGCCATGTCATCTGTACTCCTGTGTCTGGGGTGCAGAACTACATCAAAGAAACCCTGATTCTCATAGACAAATCCTATATTAACCCCAGAGACCAGAGTCCAGCAGATTCTAATAAGACTCTGGAGAAATTTGAGAAGCAGAGGGAGTAAAACGGAGGTGAGCACAGGGCCAGAGGGGAAAGGACAGAGGAATCCATCTCCACTGGGACAGACTGGAGGCACCCTTGCTGGGAGAGGAGATTCCAACCCCTCTTATCCAACTATCCAAAGTCCTCTGTCACTTGAGGCATGCAGGATCTTGACCTGCGCTCTGGGATCCCTGCGGATTCTCTAGCACTGCAGTGTCTGTCCTTGAACACATTATCCCAAGGTGACAAGTATTGGTTTTTGTTTTGTTTTTAATTGTTCAGCCTTTATTTTTTGGAACCCCATCCCTCCTTCCTCTGAAAGTGGTGCTACAGAGTTTTAGAACCTTCTCATAAGTTCCCCAGGGCTGACAAGAAATCATATGCCTAGCTGTTGAAAGTTTAGATTAATGATATTCAGATTATCTACCTACCTCGGTGATGGTGCACTCCAGGAGGAGGCAAAGGTACCATGTGCTCTGCTGCCAGTGAGCAGGTGCTACATTGGGGCAAACCCGGTGCACAGAGGGGCCTTCTTGTTGTAGGAAACTTGTAGGAACAATTTCTACTGACATTTCATTTTTATTTTGTCTGTTTTTTTTTTAACTTTGAAAGTTAACTCTTGAAATGGGTGACTCTTTGGAGTGACACATTCCTGTAAGGAACTGAAAGTTTTATTTGCATATTTATTTCAGATCTTGATTTTTCAAGTAAACTTGAAACGGGTGAGAACTAAGCATTTGCTGCTGCCTGTCACCCCTCAAACCCCTGTGGAGGCTCTGTATTTTGAGAAACAGTGTGTTGAGTGTACAGACTTATTTATGCATAATTTAATGGCATCTGTAAATACTGGTGCACTACTTACAAGTTTTTGAGAAATAGGATTCGATTTTAATATTAACTTTTAATTAATAAAAGTTAATATTATTATTTTAATGGTGGTGGGGTAATTTATAACATGTCTTTAAATTTTATTAATCTGTACACAGGGTATGAAGAAGCAAGAGGATACACAGTTTTGTTCTTGGTTTGGAAGATTCTGTTTAATCAGGGATCTCTGTTCAGAAAGCAATAACTTCATATCTCGTTCTTGTGAGGCTCATTCACTGTAAGGTGAATGTGTGTTATACTTGATATGGATAAAATGGAGGTTTAGAATTGAACTCCCTGCATGTAAATATTCCTCAAAGCAAAGTGTGCATATGATACCTGTATAATAAAAGTATTCTTGATAGAATCTGTGCAAAAATAAAAAAGTAAAATTAAATTATGTAAATGTGAAACTAATCAAATCATATTAAAAATACAGGTAATCAATTATCAAAACTCACCACTTTTGCTTTTTTATGGTGTCTTGCTATGCTCCCTGCACTTCAGGCTGTTTATGTGTCTTCTGTGTGTGTGGGATAGAAGTGTTCCATGGTGTGTGATTGTGTGCCTTCCAGTCACATCACACTGACTTGGCCATGATGGGAATAGTTATAATAAAATAATTACAAAGACTGGAAACTAGGGCTTTTATTTTCCTTTTTAGTCTATTGTCAGGCAAAGACTAATAGGCTTATGACCAAGATGGTTCAAATTCTAACCTCTTAATTAAAAAAGAAATGAGAGAAGGAAGGAAGAGGAGAAAGGAGAGCTTCTCCCAGTGTGCTAACCTTCATATGTTGCTTTTCTCTGCAGACATCTATGATGCTCTGCTGGCCTCTGCCTTGCCTTGGGTGTCCTTCAGCAGCTCTTCAGAGATGTTCAGTAGCCATGGCCTTGGCTTTGCAAGTCTAAATCAGTGAATGGTGAGTCAGCTGTTGTCTCTGCTCCTTCCTCAGAGAGAGCTTACATCTTTATTTCTGTTCCTATAGCTCAAAAATTAATTATTTGAGTTTTAATGAAATTGAAGAAATTGGAAATTTCATGTTTTTATTTATTTTAAATTTATTTTTATTTTATTTGGATAAATTTCTTCCTTATTGGTTGCTAGTAAATACTCATAAAGTAAATTTAGTCAGAATGGAATTATTGGAGCTATTCATTATTTCCAGTTCTACCAAATCTTTTTAGTTTGAGAATAGACTATGAAAAGGTTACTATTCCAGTGAGCTGATCATGAAAAACTAAAATATATAAATAAGTAAAAGAGCAAATGTCAGAGCCAATGGGATTAGTCAGCAGGCCACCACACAGTATCTCTGTGATGAAAAGAGTCCATGGCTGCCTGATGGGCAATGAGCACCATCCTGGGACATCATATGAGAGGAAGCCAGGGGAAGGTTGTTCTGATAGTAGGGATTTCCTTCCCAGGTAGTATGAAGGAAGCTGTGAACTTGCTTTTTGGAGATGTATCATTCCATCTTAGGACTCCAGTATCATTGAGTAAATTACTTTTTTCTGTTGCACAAATAGTAGTTCAGAGGATTAAATAAGTTAGTACAATTAAAGATAAATCTTTCTACAAAATTCTAAAGAGGTAGACTGATTTTTCTGTGAAAGGTGAGTTAATTCATTCAGGAAGTACAACTTAATATAAGCTCTAACCCTTCTAAGTACATCATTGTAAGTATTGGTGATGTAGCCTGGAGTTGAGTATTTTCTCCCTTTATGTAATATTCCAAAGATCTGGGTGAAAGTACAGCCTTGAGTTTCTTTATCCCTTTAAAATCAAGCATGATGCTTAGTTATCAGATACATTGATAGGAAACAGTCGATACAAGAGGAAAACCCAGAACGTGATATTTAAATATAAAATATCTAAATTGCCCATGATTGTCCTCTCTCCTTTTTTAAATGTGCAGGAGCATTCTGTGGCCTGAGAGTTAGACTTCAAATCTCATTCAATATATTGTAAAATATACTGTCATTGAAACCAGAGTTCATCTATTATTTACATTATCAAATTAACATTTTTTGGTCTGGTGATTAATCCAATACCATATTAACACCTAAATTTTTCAGTGGTTGCAAAGATTATAATAACTAAATAAACACTCAATTTTTTATTTTGTTTTTAAAAATTTTTAAATTTATTTTTTAAATAATGATAGCAGAAAACATTACAATTTTTATTGCACATATACAGCACAATTTTTCATCTCAAGTTGTATATAAAATATGTTCACCCTAATTTGTGTCTTCATACATGTACTTTGGATAATGATTTCCATCACATTCCACCATCCTTGATAACCTCCTGCCTCTTCCCTTCTCCTCCTACCCCACTGTCCTATCTAGAGTTCATCTATTCTCCCATGCTCCCCCTCCCTACCCAACTATGAATCAGCTTCCTTATATTAAAGAAAATATTTGGCATTTGTTTGGGGGGATAAGCTAACTTCACTTAGCATTATCTTCTCCAATACCATCCATTCACCTGCAAATGCTATGATTTTATTCTCTTATTGCTGAGTAATATTCCATTGTGTATATATGCCACATTTTTTCTCCATTCATTTACTGAAGGGTCAATTCAATTATTTTAAAAAAGCCCAATGGTCTTGCATGTTGTGTTTCTGATCTGCAGAGACAAAAACCTGTTATGATTCAGGTTTCCCTGCAGTAGGTACTTTGGAGGTCATAAACATATAGACGAAAAAGTCTTCTAGTTTCAAATCTACTTATTTCCATTACTAATAATTCTAAAAAGTTAACATCTCAGAATATGATAAGTAGTCATTACAAAATGGTAGTACTAAATTCACCATGTATATTTAGATTACTTTCACTGCATATTTAAGATAATTTTTCCTAAGAGAGTAGCATTCAGCTGATTAGGTTTAGTGTTTATAGTTGCAACTCTAATTGCATGTAATGTGTGTTTCAATGAATATTCCTTGATATTGCTACCAAACTTCATGCTCATTCCTGAAGTGTGATTTACAAAGCTTAATGTATCAATACTTCTTCTGAAAGATTATTTATGTGTTTTCTGTTTTATGTGTATGATTTTTCTTTTATACTAATGCATTTTATTTATTTCTGTATTTGTGTTGTTTTCTATTGATTTTTGAAAAGTAATAAAGTATTTTTTAGGAACACTTTTATGACAAATAAAGGAAAGGGGTCTTATGAACTGTACTGGGAAGGCTGAGTATCAATGTCCGGGCAGGTTCAGGTGTTTACAGTGACCAAAGACAGAGAGGAAGTTCCCAAGGGGCTGAGCATCAAAGCAAGTGATCTTGTGGCCATATTTGAGTCAGTGATTTTTTTGAGTTTCTTACTGGAAGAGAAAAAGTATTGTAGCGATAGTAATGGATTTGTATTATCATTCAACATAGAATTAAATGTTCTTAAAGTTCATTTATTTTTTTATTTATACATGACAGTAGAATATATTTTAACATATAAAAGCAGAGTACAATTTCCCATTCTTTTGGTTGTACATGATGTGGAATTACATTGGTCGTGTATTCATCTTTGAACATAGGAAAGTGATGTCAGATTCATTCTAGAATCTTCCCTATTCCCATTCCCCCTCCCTTCCCTTCATTCCCCTTTATCTAATCCAAAGTACTTCTATTCTCCCCCTACCCTAATGTGAGTTAGCATCCACATATCAGAGAGAACATTTGCCCTTTGTTTTTTTTTTTTTTGGGGGGGGGGGACTGGCTTATTTCACTTAGCATGATAGTCTCTAGTTTCATCCATATATTGGCTAATGCCATAATTTCATTTCTCTTTATGGCTTAGTAATATTCCATTGTGTATATATAATACATTTTAAGAGTTTATTTTTTAAAGCTCTGCTTGTGGTGATTCTTCTGGAATTCCCATTTAAAGCCTGAGGGTAGGTTCCAGGTATACATTTAATAGAGTGGCCCTGACATGATATGCCTTACATTTAGGTATACATTTAATAGAGTGGCCCTGACATGATATGCCTTACATAAACTGTTTAAAAGTTAACATCTCACAATGCCTCCCCTAAAGTTTTTTAAATTGATAGATTTTTAAAATACCTTCATTTTGTTTATTTATATTTATGTGGTGCTGAGGACTGAACACAGTGCCTCACACAGGTGAGGCAAGCGCTCTACCACTGAGCCACAACCCCAGCCCCAAAATTGATAGATTTTAAGAAGTACAACTTATTCCCAATTAAGAAAATTCATGTCATTAGATACAGGTAAAATTCCTTTATTTAAAGAGACACTTTTTATTGTTGTTTACTTTCAGGACAAGTTTAACTGTAATTAAAGATCCGTTCAATTTTAATGCCTTGAACATGACTATCTTTTTGCACCAAAATATTTTCCTCTTTAATTAGGGGTTATAAGTTTACTTATTTGGATTCCCCATTAAAGAAGTACTCTCAATTATAGCTTTTGACCAGAAATGCATATCTAAGGCATTGTTACTGAGATGTATTTGGACTGACATGGTCCAACAAGAATCATATTCTTGCAATTTTTAAAATTATCTATTATTTTTATTAGTTGCTCATGACAATGCAATGATCTTGACATATCATACATTTTAATCAAATGGGGTATAATTTCTCATTTTTTCCAAGTGTAAAGGTTGCAGAATCACATGAGTTATACGGCCAGGTATATACATACAGCAACACTAGTGACTATTTTATTCTTCTGCCTTTCCTATCCCCCCTTCCCTTCCTCTCTCCTCCCATCACCTCTCTCTACACAATCAAATGTGATACATTTCTCTTCCCCCCTCACATCATCATACATGTATTTTGTATAGTGATGAGGGTCTTCTTCCACCTTTCGTGCAATTGATACAGGTGAAATTTCTAACAAAATTGGATTTGACTGTTTACTTTGTTGCCATCAAAATTAAATTTGTATTTTCTAAAATTAAGAATTAGTATGTTTCATATAAAAGCAGATTGCTGAATATGCATTCTAAATAAAAAACATGCTATAATATTAATTTTCACTTTTTCTTTTCAAAATCGTTCTTAAGAAACTTTTTACTCCACATTTATCCAGTTAAATGTTAAAAAGTAAAAAATAAAAAAAACAACACAAAAAACTATCTCTATATAAGCTTTCACTCCACATTTTGCTTGTTCATGGACTCTAGGGACCATAGATAAAGCTGACTGATAGCATTCAGATGCTGGTGCCTTCCAGCCTCATTGGCACCTTCTCATTCTGTCAGTCATGGGGGCTGTAGGTGCAGACCTAGATATCAGAGCCATGATCTTGGCAGAGGTGGTTGAAATTGAGTAGAAAATCATACCAGTGTTTTTTTTCTTTTCTAATTCCCCAAGTGCTTGCATAAATGCTCTTTTCCAGGAAAGGACTGCTTTGTTCATAACTCAGATGCTGAAATTGTGAGCTCTAAAGCTGAAAGTGGCCACGTGCATTTGTGATCCCATTGGAGACAGTGGAAATTGTAAACTTCTTTGATTGCAACTGAATCAAAAGTGGCATTGAGAATGCAGTATCAATTTTTGTTTTTGCAAAACAAAAGTAGATAGAGACATATGGAACTGATTTGATTGTTCCTCTTTTCCTTGTAATTCTCAGCCTTACCAATGCCATTGAATATGTGTCCACAGAACATGGACTGTGCTCATCTGCCTTCATTTCCCTTTATCTAATCCAAAGTACTTCTATTCTCCCCTTACTCCATTGTGAGTTAGCATAAGCTAATCTGTGTTATGCATTCTGTAGAAACTGTACTTTGAATTTTGTATTTTAACATTTTTACCTCATATGTTTGTGGATCCAGGAAAATATTTGCCTAATACTTCCAATACTAGTCATTGCCAAGCATTTTATAAACTCTTGTTAACACTAAGATACTTATTTCTCACTTCCATACAGTTAGTAGTATATACATTTATGTTATGGGCATCAGGAAGATAAATAAGAAAATAAAAATGATTAGATAAGGGAAAATATTTAAATTTGTCCATAAGATACTAAATAGCTTTTTACAACATGAATATTTACAATTTCAATTCTGAAATTTCCCAAATAGTGTATGATATAAAATTTATTGGCTTTTGATTCAAGAAATGTTTTTTAAAAACTTAAAAGAGTAAATGATAATTTAAAATATCTGAAAGTATGTCAATCTCTGATACAAATCAGAATATTAGTAAATATTCAATGTGAATCTTACCCTCATATTTTTTCCATAGAACCTAGGTTTGTTTTCTGTTTTGTTATGTTTTGTTTTTTTTTATTTTCATCATTATGCACAGGCAGATGCCTAATGGAATTGGCCTATGTTCCATCAAGTAGGTCAATTCAAATCACAGCAAAGGGACTTGCAAACTAGATTTCTATAAGATGAATGAAATACAGGGATGATTTTGCCTTTGCACATCAGATATTTAATTCTATTTACTTTTTAAAAAATTTTAGACCTATGAGGGCAAAGAAATTTTTTATTTTTAAGTTAACATTATGTTTTGTCCTGAGATAAAAAGGGTTTTTTTTGTTTGTTTGTTTTTAACCCTGCAAGATGCACTATGGGTATGAAGTGCTGTGGACAGGCCAAAGGTAAAAATGTGTGTTTTCAATATGTTCATGTGCTAGCACAGAGCCCTTTCTTGGCAGTTACATAGCTTTATTTAGTCAGCTTTTACAAACTGCAAAATGGTAGCATGGGGAAGCACCTTGAACCAACAAGGTTTGTACAGAATCTTCCCTGGAGTAATTATATGGAAGGTAAACATTCATCTGCTCTTGTTCTTTTCTGCTCCTCCTCTAGTTTAAGAGCCTCCATATTCTCCATAGAGCTTAAGTTACCAGATAAGATAAACAGAATAAACCGGCCAGGTTTGTGTAGTCAGCAGCCTTCGGAGAGACAGTGTTAGGTGTGACTTTGTCTTCAACTATGTCAAATTATAGAAGTACCCTCAGAATCTGGACTCTGCTGGACTCAGTTGCCTGTTTTGGATGGTTGAACACTTTCCAGGAATGCTTTGATTTATTAGTGCTGTTCCTTCCTTGCAAAATGGTATTTGGATGCACAGGACAGTCTCCTGCTTTTGTGGAACTGTATAATAGGAGGAGACATCATGGTATACATCAACTCTTCATGCTGGTCTTTGGCTCTTGCTTGTGCTGAGGATGTTTGCCTGGACTTAACCCTGAAGACTAATTAATTACATCTTCTCCTGAAGCCTGTGGTGGACTTTCTAAGTGTTCCCAGGGAGCAGTCATCATCCTGTGCTGAATGTGTCCCATGTCATTTGGCTTTTTGCTGATGGTGTGGCCTCCCTGAAGTCTGTGAGTTTCATTTATGGCCTGAGCAGAAAGTCAGGGCCTGGATTATGTTTACTTTGCCACTGTCATGTTGACCTTCTGTTTAGATTCTGTTAGACTCAGCTTACTTCTTTGCCTCCTTTTGATGACCTTTTGATGGAAATTCTGAGTCACTCTGAGCCAGCGGAAAAAAGTACTGATTGGTTTGTCCTGGCAGTTTAGGCTCAGAACTGACCTATCAGCTCAGCTGCAACAACTAGTCACTTTGTCCAGTGAAACCACAGAGTGCATGGTAAATGAAAGCTTTACATGACCAGGGAGTGTAAAACCAGGAACTGCAGACTGTCTCTGACTTGGCATGGTCCAACATGTGATTTTTCAGCTTTACTATGGTGTGATAGTGATTTGCATTCTGTAGAAACTATACTTTGAATTTAATATTTTAACATTTCTTGGGCCACATGATCTTATATTAAGTTTGAACAACCTGTCCTCTATAGCATATTGTGGTATTTGATAGGTTAGGTGTACTTAATGCATTTTTCCATTTATAATGTTTTTAGATGACGAGTTCACCACTTTGCAATGCCATGTTAAGTGAAGGAATATTAGTATTTGGAAAAGGGTGGTAATGGCTGATGACCACTTTGCCCCTACAAGATCATATCCCTAAATTCCATAGGGAAACAAAGCAAAAGCAAAAGCCTGCCTGTAAGCTTCTCATATTTCTCTGACTTTTATGATCTTCTGGGCCTTTGTTACTGAGCAAGGAGTGTGGATTACTTTCAGACCATGTGTTAGGCATTTCTTTCTCCTGAGCAGCCCAAAGTCATCACATCCTACTTTCCTCTTTTCTGAATTGTTTATACTCTCCCTGGATTATCTGGGACTTAATAGTACAATGATCCCTGGCAAACAGCAATAACTAAAGGTGAGGAATGACAATTAAAGCAGCTTATTTCAAAATTATTTCTGTGTATATGATCTGTGTGATTAGTATATCATGGTGACCACAATTTTTCCTTGAAAGTTTTCCAATCATCTTAGAGTAAGTAGTACCTAAGGCTCACTTGGTACCTTCCCAAATGTTGCTGGGAGGCCTTCTTGGGACAAACCACATTCTAACCTAGTTGGGTAGCAAATTCTATTTCTTTTCTTTTTCAAAATAACTATTCTTATTTTTTTAGCTTCTTATATTATTCCTGATACACTGCAGTACATTGAGAATATTAGTGTGTGCTCTCTTTATAACCAAGCTGTCTTTTTTTACTTAACCTGTTTATGAATGAAATGCTTGTCCCTTTGGAGGTGTATTTTGCCCATGGCTTGCCATACTTTCAATGGCTCCTCATTCATGCACAAACAACTGCTTTGCCTCTTCTGGGGAATGAGAGATTCCCCTTTTCCCCATTCAGGGATCCTGGTAAAAGGCCTACCAACAAGGAGGGCCTTCATTCCTGGCCAAAGGCTGAGGTTGAATTAGTGACCTTTCATGAGGCAATTTGGATCAATACAGTGCATGAATCCTTTTTAAATCAAAGCACATGGGATTCCTAAATAGCAGGTCTAATTTGTAGCATAGCAATTGCTCCAGACTAATGGAATGTCTCATTTTGCTGAAAGTTAGTGGAGACCTTCCTGAGTAGGGGTTGACTATATTACTGTTTCTGGGACTCCCTCATCTCTCTTCCCCATAATTATTGAAGTTTTACTCCTATGATGCTGCTCCATGGAAATAAGGTCAAATATCACACTGCGGGGACACATGCCCCCTCTTGGAATGTTCTTTATCAGTGGAATTCACCATTTGTGAAACTTGGACTTCCTCTATTTTGCATGTGTATTAGAGCAATATATATCCTATGACAGGGAATCTACTTGTGCCTCTTCTCTCCCAAGACACTCACAGCACATTTACAAATTGCAGTTAATTAACCTATCATAGTATCCTTAAAGAAAATGTTTTTTCCATCAATGGGATTTCTTTCCCAGAATTATTTGGCAGACCATACCAATAAATAGAGCATTTAGTTCTCATGAAATTATTTCTGAGGGCCTCACCCTTGAATTTCCTGCCATGGTTGTATACTACATTTAATTTTTGAAAAAAAATAGTGACTAACTAACTTCATTAGAAAAAGTAACAGAGAGCTTTCAGCATTTGGGGTATCTGGACTCCTGTTTTGCTGGGCAGACTACTAATTGTTATAAGGACAACAAAGGGACATGCTACTGTTCTGATCTCCTGTGTGGCAATATGAAGTCTTATGTATTGAGGTAACTCAGAGGACCTCTGGAAGATGCACACAGATGCTTTCATTGACCCTGATCAGATCTCTGAATAACACCTCACAAATGTGAGGATTTTACATGATAAAATCAGCTTGGTGGCATAACTTATTCATGCATAAATTACATACTGTATATATTCAGATTGTCTATAGGCTTTCTAAGCAATTCTAACTTTATTTTTAATGTGAAAAGTTAGCAGAACTGTTTTAGAATTTGTCAGTAAAGAACTTCCAACAACTAAGACCTGAAAGCAACAGATCAAAACAGATCTTCAAAATGTCATGGTGCCTCTCTGGCCTCTTTCCTTTCAACTTGTCCAGGAGACTGTGCACATGAAAAAACAGAGTAACATACAATAGTGGTAATTTTTTTTTTATGTAGGAAGAGCTACATAAGTGCGTATCAAATGCCAAAAGGCACTGGAAGCTGTCGCTGGGGATTGTACCCACAAAACTTCAGGAAGCTAGTGGTGACCTCTCAAGCTGAGTTCCCAAACCAGGCTCCTTTGCCCACTATACAGCATGCCAGTCAGTGAAATGAGTTTTGTAAAGGAGCAAGAGTTTATCCACAAGGTAGCCAAACATGAAGATGGGAAGCCTAAGTCTCATATTGACCTCCTGAGAACAGGGTTTGAGGACATTTATGGGATATGGAAACAGGGTATTTAAGGCATGGGCATGATTGGAGGTGAGGTGATCAGTGGTTTTTATAGGTGTAATTAACATTCATGGCTCTTCCTGGTTTGTGTGTTCAGAAAATGTCAGCATTAGCATGATATGAGGGTGGAGCTTTGGCCTTTTAACATCAATAGGACACCCATTACATACCTGAACAGGCCCATGAAAAGAGTCCTTTTTAAAAAAAACAAACAAAAAACAAAACAAAATAAAAAGCAGCCTTCTCATGCCTGAAAAGAAACCTAGGTAACGATTATCATTATAAAGCCTGTGCCAGAGGTACTGGCTACAGCAAGGCTAGTAGGAGACTAATATTATTTTGCTAAACTGACTGACCTTCAGAGTTAGTGATTTTTAAAGGAAATGAAAAGAAGTAACTAAGCAAGGAGAATAGGGTCTCAGAGTAAGAGAAGTACAAAGGCTTGATTAGTTTAAGTGAGAGTAGGCTAGCTGTGTTTGCTATAGGCAAGTAATTGTCAAATTTAGGGTTCTTTCTTCCCTTGAAGACTTGGGAGAAAAATTCTTCTGATGATTAAGTTCTTGAGAATGACCTGAGTGGGATAGGAGGTTGACCTTGATGGAGCCTTTGTGCTTCAGAAGACACATATTTACCATTGTAGGTCGTTCTTTTACTACATGCCAAAGGGATGATTGTGGCCCATCTAGTAAGGGTTGGATTTTAAATATACTTTAATTGCCTCAGTATTACTGACATTTAATGAACATCTCAGATTGACCAATATAAACATATTTTCAATTTATTTTTGAGTTGCTTATTTGCACAGCCACTATAGTGTATGTATGCATTTCATTAGAAACTGTTTTACCATTAGGTTTCTGAGTGTGATTTTTTTTTTAATTATGGATGCACTTTTTGGGAAATTGCAACCAGCTCAGGCTTCTGAAAAATTTCAATACGCATGGGGAAAGGAGTCAGAGCATACCTCGATGGCTCTAGAGATAAGACTGCATTTTCTTCACCCTGGTAGCTAGAAAGCTTGCATATAGATAACTGGAATTGTTCACTGAGGAATCAAAGCTAAAGTAAATACTTTTGTAAATTCCAGGGTTATGTTCAAAATCTCAGGTGTAAATCCCAGAGATCTCTGAGAGAGTGAGCAAGTAGCATGCATCCAGCTGCCTGTATCTTCATGTGAATACTGCTTATTCTCTGCCCTCCAACTCACACTGATTATCTAGAAACACAAAAGAGACACCTGTGAATTCAGATGCAGTTAAGTGAGGAAAGAAACAGAGCTGGTTCCTATGCCATTAGAAAAAATGTTAATAGTGATTTGGGGGATAACTTACCTTGGCTACAGTTCCAATTTAGCATTTATTTGAGTGACATTGGGATGCCCTGAAGTTGGGCAAATCTTTTAATTTTTCTGTGCTCTCATGCTTGTTAGTGCTTGCTTTGCAGGCACAAGGCCCTGGATTCAATCCCAGTACCACACATACACACACACAAATGAGAAAGCATTCACTTATTTTCACCTTTTATCTCTGAGTATTTTTTTTCTCTTGAAAAAGCTGACACTCCAACAGTCTTTAGGGCAGTGTATTCACAGGGGCCACCACAGCATTGATCAGTGTAATCATCTTTGGCCCGAATAATGAAGGCAGGGCAAGTCCTGAGCTTTTCACATGATTGTTGCTAGTTTAGTTTTCTTCATCATCTCATCTTCTTCTGCAAATTATTCAGTATTTTTTAGTTACCTCCTGAGGAACCTGTAGTAAAGCTGGCAATGACTGATGACTAAGTCATGGAATTGCTGCAAATTGCAGCACTTGGTGTGACCTCTTGATGTAATTGCCATGAGGGCAGCAATATCTGGTGCAGGCAGCCTGACTTTCTTTCATCAGGTGGTTGTACCTGGAGGGGAATTATTAGGCACTTCACACATCTTCTTATTGTATCTTCACACAATCCTAAAATAAACTTATCCTAATTTCTTATAGGGGGGAACAATGTTTCTGTGGAAGATGGCTTCCCAGACTTTTGAAGCTTGCTCTGTGCATTTGGGGCCCTGTGGACATGTTTTTATTTCTATAAATAGATTTTTGTTGTTGATGCTTTTGTTTTGTTTATTCTGCCAAGCTTTCTTTGAAGAGACTGAAGATGGTGAAGAGGAGGCAAGAGACAAGTAGCTAATGCTGTGGGCAGTGGGAGAGCTGTGGTGACAGAAATAGGTAGTTAACAAAATTTTAAAAAAAGTTGTGTTAATAAGATGTTCATTTCCTCTTACCCATGAAGAAATGCAAGATACAACAGTGTGCTACACAAAACATTTTCCAGAACCCTTGCATAGAACAGTATTTTCTCAAAGGTACCATAGTAAAAACTGCTTTTCATTTTAAATTTGTGCATCTTGTTTGAAATTTCAGATTAAAATGTAAATAGCATATGAGATCGATGATATCACAGCATAGCAAGAGCATAAAACTAAAGAAAGAGAATTATGAAAGAAACAAAAGAAATTAACATAGCTGAATGCCTGGGGGGATGCCAGAACCCATGCTCTGTGCTTTTTGCACATTTATTCACCAAATCCTCACATGGGCCCTGCTATGTAAGAATAAATAAATTGTGTGAAAGATGACACCAGTTGTACAGTGTAACACAGACCATTATGAAGTCACAGGCCATCAGCTGCAGGATCCACACAAAAACTGCCTTGTCAGAGCCAGCATGGGGGATTCAAGTCAGAAATGCAATTGTGACTGTGAAGTTAAGATGATTCAGCATGGGGATCCTCTTCCTCATTGCACAGGGGGAGCAGTTTCTCTCAATGTAGGCAGGGGCATAAAATGACTAAACCCTTTCAGGGATGTTTCTATGAAATTAAGTCAGTGTCTAAATGCATTTACTGTATTTTAGTTCTCCAAGAAATGACAATGCAAAAGGATTGTTTTTTGCAGGGCAATGGGCCTGTACAGGGCCTTGTGCATGCTAGGCAAGTACTGTACCACTGAGCTCTACTTCCAGCCCAGGATCAGTGCTTTAAGTTCCCTAAAGATACCATCTACACCACATGACACACCCACTGTTTTGAAATTAATCACAAGGAGATACTCACAGAGGTGAACAGATGGTGTGTGCAAACTACTTATTGTCTCATTCTTTGTTTAAAATATTTTTTAGTTGTTGATGGACCTTTAATTTATTTATTTGTATGTGGTGCTCAGGATTGAACCCACATGCTAGGCAAGTGCTCTGTCATTGAGCCACAACCGCAGCCCCCCACCCCATTGCCTCATTCTTTACAATCATCATTCAGCTCATGTAAATAGATGAGCACATGACACATCACTACACCTTAGTTTTATGGAATACTGGAATATACAGGCCTTTTCTGTTAAAAGAATAAAGTAAATATACTTATTGATAAACAAGCTTTAAGAAACTTTTGGTAAAGCACAGAAAAACAATGTACTATTGTTGGGAGCTGCCATATAGGAAATGAGCACCCCTTAGCCTTGAGTGATGAGAATGTGGAGATGTGGCAAGCCAGCCATAGGCTGTGTGTATGTGAACTATGGACATCGAACACACAAAGTGGACTGAACTGTTGTTGTCCCTCTGTTCTTTGTTCTTTTCACTTGCTCTGCCATAATCCCCACACTCATAAGATGGGTGTGGCCTCCCTAGATGTGAGTCAACCTGCTGACAGCAGAAATCATGAGGCTAGATTCAACCCCCTGAACCCTGACCCTTTGCTTTATTTGAATGTCTTCTCTCCAATAAAAGGGTTCATCTCTCTCTCTCTCTCTCTCTCTCTCTCTCTCTCTCTCTCTCTTTCTCTCTCTCTCCCTCTCTCTCTCTCTTTCTCTCTCTCTAATTTCATGGACCCCTAAGGTCAGAGGAACCATCACAGGATCCAAATAAAAAGGTATTTGTCTATCTCTGTGTGGTTATTTCATGCAACCCAGTTCACCTGGAGTGACCTTGAGTGTTTAGTTGTGAGATACATCATACTACATTGTGCAACGATTTGAAATTCTTGGGATTAACATATATACTTTTGTGCACATAAATGTATGGAGTATTTCTGGAAAAATATTTAAGAAATTATTAATGGAATTTTTCTTTCTGGATATAGAAGTAGAGGTAAAGGACACGAAATTATTTCCAGTTTTAAATAACATTCATGCATTGCTATTCAATTAAATACTAGGATGTGAAATGAACAGAGAAAAAAATACTTTAGAGAATTTTAAAAAATTATGGCATTCAATTTTTTTATTTAACCTTTTTTAAAGTATGTAGTTCAGTTGTGTTAAAAATGCTTACACTGTTAGGCTACAGAACTCTGGAACTTTTTTATCTTGCAAAACTAAAATTCTGTACCACTGAATAAAAATTCCATCCCTTTGTCTTTTGGAAGCAAACTTTCTTCTTTGTTTTTATGATTTTGAATATTTTAAATACTTTATACCAAGTGAAATTATACAGTGTATATCCTCTTATTAGAGACTTATTTTGCTTAGCATATTGTCTTTAAGGTTTATCCATGTTACGGCATGTGATTAGTTTTCCATTTTTTTATAAAGCTGCCTGTATTCTACTATATGTACATTCCACATTTTCTTTATCAATTAATGTGTTCATAAATATTTTGGTTGTTTCTACTTCTTGGCTACTGCAAATAATGCTTTGGTGAATATGGGTATACAAATATTTCTTTGATATCTGACTTTCAATGTTTTTGGGATATATACTCAGAAGTAGGATTGCTGGGTTAGAATGTAGTTCTTTATTAAATTTTTTTGGAGAAACTTTCATGTTTTCCATAGTGGCTGCATTATTTTGCTTTTTTATCAACCACACATATGGATTGTAATTTATGTGCACTCTTCCCATAAAATTGTTTTAATTCATTTCCTTTACCCATTGAAATATAGTAAGTAGTTCTTTCTTATCCATGTTTCTCTTTCTGTGTCTTGTTACTATGGTCAACCATTTCTTAAAAACACTAACATTTGTTTTTATTCTTTGAAGAGAGAGATACCACAATCACATACATAACATTTATTATATATTTATAATTGTTCTATTTTATTATTAGTTGTTGATAATTTCTTACTGTTTCTAATTTATAAATTTAACTTTATCACAATTGTGTATGTATAGGCAAAATCTATATTATTGGGCATCCTCTGGGGTGTCCAAACTTGGCTCACTTTGGGATGAGGGGACAATTGTACCCTTAAGATGTGTAGGGAGAAGAAGTCTTTCATGGACCCTAATTTCTTGTTGCATTTTCTTGTTGGATTTCCCAGAAACACAAGGCTCTGGCTGCAGCTTATCCAGGCAAGGTGTATTTGAAACAATAATCCTGAGAAGTGAGGTGCTGTTGCCCCTCAGATGAAAGTCAGGCCTTCTGCTGCTGTCCTTCCTGTGACTCAGGATTCCTCTGCTGTGGAGCACCCTGCTATGTGCATCAGCACACATGCTGCACTCTGGGTCATTACTTAGGGAGGCCCAGGGAACCCACATGATCTTCACTGAGCCTGCTCTCCTCTGTTGTGGGATGTTTTCTAAAATCCTGCCACTGTCTAGAGAGTTTCCTGGATTGGCAGAACTACAGCTTCCTGCCTAAGCTTTCCTTTATGCATCTAAAGCACTTTCAGTTGTTTTCTTTTCTCTGGGTCTTCCACGTTGATCTCTTCCTTCAAATTACACCTTTTGCGTAAATTCTGTCACATATAGCATGTATATGATAATGGCTAGAAGACATTATTTCTACACTTTTTGCAAAATTTAATGAATTAAAATTAATTTGATACATTTAAAAAACTCATTGCTTTTATAAATTATTGGTTACGTGATGATTTAGTCTTGAATTTCCTTCATATCAATATAATCTAAATCATTTATCTATGCAGTGGATATATTCCTAATACAAGCTCTTTGACAAAAAATAAAAATAAATACCACTGCATTTAAAAATAAATGTTTTTGTTACAGTACCAGGGATTGAACTCAGGGGCACTCTACCACTGTGTCACTTCTCAGCACTATTTTGTATTTTATTTTGAGACAGTGTCTTTCAGAGTTGCTTAGCACCTCCCTTTTGCTGAGGCTGACTTTGAATTTGCAATCCTACTGCCTCAGCCTCCTGATCTGCTAGAATTAAAGGTGTGTGCCACTGTGCCCAGCTACCTTTTTAAAAATTAAATTCATACATTATCATTATAAATAATATTGGGGTTCATTTTGACATAATTATACAAGCATGAGTATAATTTGCTCCAATTCAAGCCCCAGTACTCCTCCTTTTTTTCTTCTCTTCGCTCCCATTTCTTTTTTTCTACTGGTTTTTTTATACTTATTTATCATTTTGTTAAAAATAGTCTTAACAGATATAAATAAAACATATTTCTACTTGAAAGATAAAATAACAAGTCCTCTAGAGATGTATCTAGCTATTAAGTGTGATATGGTGTCTTTATAAATACCGACAAGGACAGCTCCAGGACAGCAGCATGCAGCTCACCTTCTGTTCATATCACAAGTACCTCTGCTCCCTGATTTATGATTGGCAAGAATTCCTTTCATTTTTTCCTTAAGAAAGAATACAGGTCTTCCCTTGCTAAGAACTGAGGGAGAGCACAGTTTTAAAAAAAATATTAAAAAATCAGGGCATATTTCTAAAACTAAGATGCAAGCAAAAAGAAGGGAAGACAGAAGAAATGCCAGAACTTGTCCTCAAAATATGTCTGCAACACACTGAGCAATGCTCAAAATAAATCACATTTTCTGTGCATCAGGCAAATGAAAGTTTTTTGGGTTTGAGCACTTGTCTTCTATTTTATATTTGTTTGTTCTTTTTGGAAGTTTGAATTTTAAAAATTCTATACAATTCTGTATTGCAAAAAAGTTTTAGAGCTATCAAAAAGATTCTAAGACATGAATACAGGGACTGGGGTTATGGCTCAGCAGTAGTGTGTTCACCTAGCACAAGTGAGGTGCTGGGTTTGATCTTCAGCACCATATAAAAATAAACAAAAATAAAGGTATTTCGTACAACTAAAAAACAAATATTTTATAAAAAGAAGTGAATACAAAATTTCTGTGGTAATATTTTTTAATCTGTACATCCCTAAGTAATGAACGAAAGAGTTAATTAGCTCTATCTTCTTTAAATAGATCAATAAGTGTGTACAATCAATTAGCTTTCAGCAATATCCAGACTTTATTGATACACCCGCCTGTCAGTCAGAGCAATGAATCATAAAACTGAAAAGAAAGAGTTTTGTCTCAGTTTCCTAGGGGTCCTGTACCAAAGTACCAGAAACTGGGTGGTGTGAAATGACAAAAATTTATTCTCTCATAGTTCTTGAGGTTAGATGTCCAAAGACAATGTGCAGGAAGAGATGTGTTCCTCTGAAGGTTCTAGGGAAATATCTGTTCTTAGTTTCTGATACTGTCAGCAATTATTGGTGTTCCTTGGTTTGCAGATGCATCACTCCAATCTGTTATCATGTGGCATTCTATTTCTGTTACATCATTGTTTTAGTCAATGGTGCTTCACTGTGACCAAACAACCTTACAAAAACAACTTAAAAGAGGAACAGTCCATTTTGGCTCATGGATTTAAAAGCTCAGTTCATGGTCAGATAACTCCATAGCTCTGGATCTGAGGTGAGTTGAACAATATGGTGCAAAGATGTGGCAGAGGAAGTCAACTCAGGACACAGAAATAAGGAAGAAGGGGGAGAGGTCTAGTCACTAGGGGAAAAATATGAACTCCAAAGGCACATCCTCCAGTGACCTACTTCTTCCAGCCACATCTTGCTGTGCCTAGAGTTATCACTCAGTAAATCCATACCAATGGATTAAACCACTGATTAAGATAAAACTCTTACAATCTAATAATTTTATATCTCAATATTCTTGTATTGTCTCACAAATGAGCTTTTGACTTCATGTCTAAAACATAACATTCAGCCCAAACCCCTAAAAGCTCATGTCTATTTCACAGTGCAAAAGAGACTTAAGTCTATTTTAAAGAGACCCATAGTCTTAACAGTTTTAGCATTATCCAAAAGTCTAAGTCCAAACCCTCATCTGAGATTCAAAGCAAACTCGTGAAAGTTTTTTTCCCTCTAAGATCAAAAGTAAGTCACATATAACCTATATAAATTTGCATAGAGTAAATATTTTATTTCCATAAGAGAGAAATAGGGACATAGATAGAAGGAATGGAACCAAACAAGAACAAAATCCACCTGGGCAAACAAGTTCTGAAGCTCCATGTCCAATATCTGGAACACATGGCACCACAATTTTTCCCAAAGGGCTTGTATAACTTCACATCTGGACTTGCTGCTTGTAGCCCACATGGCCTTCCTCTTTGTTTTTTTTCTGATCTGTTTCTACAGTTTTCCTCAGCAGATGATCCATGTTACTAACACCCTTGTGGATCTCCAGTGCAGCTTTGGCTTCCTTCTCAAATATTCCCGTATCATGTCTCAGGGATAGCCCACTAACTTCAAACCTACTGCACTTTGCTGGTCTCCCAGATCTTTCTTAGAAATCCCAGTGGAAGCCTTCATGACCCTAACTTTATCATCCTATATTCCTTCATTAAAAAAGCACCACATGCTTGAAGCCAAGGTCTGCCATCATCTTGAGCAGTACACAAACCTCTTACACTATTGGCTACAGCAGCCTCTGAGTGCCTGGGCAATTGAGCATGATGAAACAACTTCTTAGACCCCCCACCCTGTGCAAGAAGAATCCCCCCATGGCTTCTTGTCAATGAAATTTTTGTTTTACATCCTTGAAAATGAAATGGGTATGCTTTTTCCAATTTCCAGGATGCCCTCAGTCAATCTTCCTGTTTTCTGTATGCCAATTACTTAGCACCTCTTTAGTGACTATAAACTCTAACAATCACAACTACCTTAGTCCCAGTTTTATTCACACCTTTCTGGCCAAAGTCCAAGATTTTCAAATCTGTGGTGCTTTGCTTTCTGTTTCTGATTATCATGATAAATTGGCTAAAATCCACCAGCAATATCCATGCCACCACCTGAATGCTGTACTTCCTTGAGATTTCCACCACCAGATTAATTTAATCACATTTAAGTTAAGTGTCACAGAAAGTCTCAAGGCATGGGCAAAATATAGCCAAGTTATTTGGCAAACTATAACACTAATGGCCCCTAGTAAAATTTCCAATAAAATCCTCCTCTACTGAAAATTCATGAGCCCAGTCTTTATTTTTCACAGTTCTATCAGCATTCTGGTGTTTTAAACTCCCAGGAGAATCACAAATTAAATTCTGTTTACAGTATTCTAAAGCTTTTCCAGCTTATGTCTCTAAACTTTTCAAAATAATTCCCCAGAAAACCAGCTTTGTAAACCACAGGTTCACAGCAATGCCCCACTCTCATTACTGATTTCTCTTTTAGTCAGCTTTGTTTCACTGTGATCAAAAGATCTGACAAGAACTACTTTAAGTAGGAAAAGCTAATTTTGACTCATGGATTCAGAGATTTAGTCCATCATTGGACAACACCATAGCTCTGGGCAACAGTGAGTTCTTGCTCTCATGAGATTGGATTAGTCAAAGGTGAGGAAGAGGTGAGGCCAGAGATGAGGCAGAACATTATGGTGGACAGGCATGGGAGAGGAAAGCAACTCATATCATGACAACCAGAAAAGGGAGGGATAGAGGGGGTTGGTATTTCTGATTTTTTCCCAAGGGACAAAATATAAATCCCAAAGGCACACCCCCAGTGTTTCCTTCAGTCACGTACTACCTGTCTACATTTACCATCTAGTTAACTCCTATCAGTGGATTAATTCACTGATTGAGATAAGACTTTCATAATCTAGTTGTTTCCCCTCTGAACTTTCTTTATTGTCTCACACATGAGCTTTTCGGGGACACCCCATACCTAAACCATAAGAATTCTTTTCTATTTTTGTTTTTCCTCTTCTTATAAGTGCATTGGTTATACTGTATTAGAGCTCCCCCCAGTCACCTCACCTTGATTATATCTGCAAAGACAATTTTTTTTCAAATAAAGTGACATTTAAAGATTCCTGGAGTTGCTAGGGTTTGAAAATATTTTGTCCTCACCAAAACTCTTGTTGAGACTTGATCCTCAGTGTGGTGGCTTAAGGCCTAAAAAGTGATTAAATCCTTAGGAGTAATTGATGCTTGTCTTGCAATAGTGAGTTCTTGATCTCATGAGATTGTATTAGTCAGTGAGAGAGGGTTTATTCTAAACCAAGTGTTTTGCCTCTTTGCATGTACCCACTCATCACTCTCCCAAGTGATGCCATCCTGCATGTTATAATGTAGCATAACTTTATTTTGTACTTTCTAACCTTCAGAATTATGAGTCAAAATGAATATCTTTTCTCTATGAATTATGTGGTCTTTGACTTCTGTCATAGCAATAAAAAGAATAGATTAAGGCAAATTCTTAACAACATGACAACACTTCAACATGATAGTGGTCACTATAATGGTTAATTTTATGTGTTAAGTTGACTAGGATAAGGAATGCCCAGATAGTTGTCAAAATATTATTTAAGTATATCTTGGAGGTTGTTTTTGAAAGAGATTAGCACTTGAATTGGTAGACTGAATAAAGAGGATTGCCCTCAACCTCATCCAATCCATTTAGGTCCTGATCAGAATAAAAAGTTGTAGGAACAACAAGTTTCCTTCCTGTTTGAGCTGAGATATTGGTATCCTCCTGCCCTTTGACATTGAGGCTGGTTCTGAGGCCTTTCAGACTCAGATTGGACTTAAACCTTTGGCTTCTTGCTTCTTAGACCTTCAGGCTTAGATCTTGCACACAGCAGACTGTGAGACTTCTTGGCTTTCATAATGTTGTATGCCATTTACTGGAATAAACCTCCATATATCTTCATCTGTTTTATCTGTTTTATGTATCTGTCATCTGTCTGAATTTCCTGTTGATTCTTTCTCTGATTAGTCTTGGAAAATATAGCCAGGAAAGACAAAGGTGGCATAAGTGATAGTTTTCTAAGAGAAGAGGTATTTTCTCATTTTGTTTGATTTGTTTTTTAGAAGGGATGAAGAACTAAGATCTGAGGTTTAATAAGAAAGTTATTACAAAATGCTTTTGGACTCTTCATCAAACAGAATGTGTGTGCATGAAAGAACAGCAACTCTGAGGGCTATGTGGCATTAGATCCAGAAAGAAAGCCCAAGTTTGAGTCAAGATGAAGAACAGTGGCATATAATATTCTGTGTATCAGGCTTTGTTTTAATCATTTCAATAGTGCCCAAGCATGAGGACAGTGGCCAGAGGTGTCCCGGGGCATTGCTCGTGTGAGGATGCTGAGTTATGTCATTTTTCTGGGCTCCTGTTCATAGATGCCTGTCACCTTTGTTCAAGTTTTCACATAGAAGCAAAGATCCCAAACTGTGCAGTGCCTATATGGTTTCTGTCTTCCTAGCAAGGGTGAGACAGAGAACAGGCATGGTTTCCTAAGTTCAAAAGGCAACATTGAGGAAGCATTCAGTGTTGGGAAAAATGCTTTCTTTTTGATTGATGCAGGCAAAGAATCAACAAGGCAAAGGGAGAAAGGATGAATTGAGGATACAGGTGAGAAGTTGGAGGGGTATGACCCACCTTCAGAAGAGGAGGGAGTCCACCTGATTTCTGCAGCCTTATTTCACTTGGCCTCCTAGCTGGTGGTCAAAGAATATGCCCACACTGATCCTTATCTATTTATAATTCATTATATAATTCTCAAATGCCTTTTTAAATTTATGTTCTCATGTAAGTTTAATTTGCAGTTGAGTTTGCTTTGTTTTTGCTTTATGCTTTGTTTTCTTTCTCCTGATTTTAGCTTTATTATTCCAAGTTTTTTTTATTCAGGTACCATTTTACTAATTAACACCATTTTATTCTGCATGCCAGAGGCTGATTTTGTAGTCTTTATATCTATTTCATCTATTTGGCAGCCCCATTTTGTTCCCAAGGGATCCAGTCTAAAGGTCATTCACCTGGGAAACTCTGCTCTCAGTGTTCTATTAACTGGATGATTTCAGTTGTAGGTGCTTTCCATCAAAACCAACTGACTGTAGTTAGTTGGTGTAACATCCAAATCATAGGTTAGGAGGCTGTAGATCCTTACTTTTCCTCTCAGTGAAATCCTGGGTGTGAAGATTTCTGGGTTTTGTTTGTTTGTTTTGTTTTTTGGTACCAGGGTAATTTCACCACTGTGTTACATCCTTATCCTTGTTTATATTTTATTTTGAGACAGGGCCTCAATAGGTTACTGAGGATAGCTTTGAACTTGTGAACCTCCTGCCTTAGCCTCCTGAACTACTGGGATTTCAGGGGTGTGCCACTGTACCCAGTGATTTCTGTCTTTTATTATTCATTAGTTTAAGATGGAAATATTTTAGTAATGGCAATATGTAGATGAAATAGTGGGACTCTTACTGTGTGAAATTTTGATAGGTAGAGAAAATCTTGTTTACATCGCCTTGTGGGTAAGTAGGATGAATACCTTTGTTCCACCACTGGGTGGCTTCATATGAAGTGTAATGGCAAGTGTCTCGATGGCCTGCAAATGGGGATGAGGACAGATGGCAGAGGCCCAGAGTGCATAAGAAGTCTCTACTTGTGTGAACAGGTGGATGGGGTCCCATCACCACAGGAAGTTTATATGCCAGAAGCTCTAAACTTCTTTCCGTATCACTAATCACTGTGGGCTTTACTGGCAATCTTCACCTTAATGAAGATGTTCCTTTATTTGTTTACTTTTTTTATGGTGGTCAAATACACATAATTGACCATTTAAAATCAATTTTCAGTGAATAGTTCATTGGCATTAAATACATTCTCCTTGCTGTTTCATCATCATCATTATCTATCTTCAGAATTATTTGTTTTCCCAAAGGGAAAATGCATAGCCATTCAATACTGACCTTTCTTTTCTGAGCTCCTGTGAGTCCCATCATTCTTTCTGTCTCTATGAATTTGGCTACTCTTGATACCGCATAAAAGTAGAATCACATGGTATATGTCATATCATAATTGGCTTATTTCACTCAGCATAATATCTCTCATGTTAGAGAGAGAGAGGGAAAATATATATTTATCTATTCACTTTATTTTAATTAATATTTTCAGCTCTTGGTTTAATTTGTTCTTTGTCCAGGCACTTTTGGTATAAAATTTTGGCATGATATCTTTTTATTTTCATCAATCTCATTATATTTCTTTTGCAATTTCTTCCTTGGCTCATTGGTAATTTATTTCAAGGTATGTTGTTTTATTTCCACATATTTGTACATTTTCTTTTCTATCAATCACTACTTTGTTTTTTTCCATTGTGATAAAAAGATACTTTGTATGATACAGACACTTTGAATTTTACAAAATTCATTAATTATTCTCTTATGATTTATGGTGTTGGAAAATGCTGCATGTGCATTTGAGAAAAATGTATATGCTTATTTTTAGGCCGAGTGTTTTCTATATCTTGTTAGGTCTAATTGGTTAATGATATTGGCTAAGTTCTTTTAATTCATTTTGATCTTATTCTATTCTGTCCAGTATTAAAACTCTGCTACTGAAGTCTCTGACCATTCTTTTGGGTATATCTAATTTATGTTCAATTTTTGTTCTTTTCGTATTTTCATTTTATGTTCAGTGTCAATGATTTCTATTTAATTGAAGGGATTTAATGTTTGCTACATATATTTTTATTATGATTTTTACATCATTTTGGTCAATAGATCATGTTACTATGTTATTTGCCTCTTGAAACAATTTTTGGCATCCTCTGTTTTTGACTGCTGTTACTAATAACCATGCCTGGCTCTCCTCCAAATTTCATAAACTATCTTGTATACTTGAGTCTTAAGTGAGTTCCTTGTTGGGCATTTAGATCAATCTTGTTTTTTTATTTAAACCATTACAATAACGTGTACCTTTGGATTGGATAATTGAACCCTCTTTTATTTAAAGTAGTGACTTCTACTGATGGCCCTACAATTGTGTGTGAGGATACCAGGGATTGAACTCATGGACACTCAACCATTGAGGCACATCCTGAGTCCTGTTTTACATTTTATTTAGAGATGGGGTCTCATTGAATTGCTTAGTGCCTCAGTTGCCATTTGGTAATTTGTTTTCTCTGTTTTACATTTGTTTTGTTTAGTGGCTTTCTTTGAGTTTCTGTTGTTCAGAGTTTTTTAGACACTTCTATTTTTCCTTAGTGTAATTTCTGTAATTTTTTTTGTAATTATTATAGATTTCACATGTAACATCCAAAAGGTAAAACAATCAACTTTAAATTGATACCAGCTTAATATCATCACATACAAAGATCTTTAGTACTGCTTCCTTCATTTTTATTATTGGTGTTACAAATTACATCTTTATGTATTTTTTTTACCCATCAGCATATATTTATAACTATTTTATGGCTTTGGCTTTCAAATATTATAAGGAAATGAATTTTAGCTATAACTAAAATTTCAGTAATTACTGGTCTTAAATTTATCCATGTCCAATTTATCTACAGCCCAAGTGTGCCAGAGTAGTAGGGTGGGTTACAGACAGATCAAAGAAAGTGACTGAGTACAGTTTGGAAGACATGTGGTTCACTGGAGAAAGCTTGTGAGAGATTAGTGACTGCTGTAAGAATAGTTCAGTGCTGACAGGCTGACAGCAATTCTGCCCTTCACAGTACTTTGCTAGCTAATAGCTCTTTTCTCTCAGTGTTTTGTTCACTGGTGGCTGGCTGGACAAGTGATATATATCTTTTCCACAAAGTTCTCTGATCCATGTCTGTCCCCACTCAGAGAAGGGTTTTTATTTTCTATTTTTTTGATATGTTAGGCTGCAGAAGCAGTGAGGTCATCAGCATTAGCAGGCTTAGCCTGAATAGATCCTGAGGAGCAACTCTCCTGATGTATATGCAAGAAAGTAGCCTTCTACACATAGAACTTTTGTTCTTCAGTTTCCAGTGTGCAAAAAAAAATGCCAGTGTCCTTTGAGACAGTATGCATCCAGACTTTCCAGTTTAGTCTTAATTTCATTATTCCCTTAACTTGCTGAGGTATTTTGGGAAAAGAGAGGGGACATTCAGGGACATAATGTATCATTGAACTTCTTTGCTCTAGGGACAATGCACCACATACTTACATTTACTGGAGAACTTGATACTCTGATATGGCTTTGAGTTACTTGTTAGTATTCTTTTATTTCAACTTGAAGAACTCTGTTTAGCATTTTTTTGTAGGGCAGGTATAATGAAAATGGACTCTTTCAGCCACTGTTTATGTGAGAGAATGATTCAGAAGAATTTCAAGTTCAAGTCTATCCTGGTAAACTTAGTGATGACATGTGACTCAAAATAAATTCCAAAAGGACTGGGCATGTTAGAATACTTTGTTAGATAACTGGCCTAGCATGAATGACGACCTGTGCCCCATCCTCAGTACAGCAAAAAAGGAAGTAAAAACAACTTTTTTCTAGTAAGTCCAAAACCTATGATTTCAGGAGATTTATTTTGTTCTTTTGAGTAGTCCAAGTTTTATTGTTTCTTTGCTTGTTGAAAATTGAGCATTAAAGAAAACAGCCACCACACTAGTTCTGTTCATGAGTAGACCTCACTAGCCAGCCTCCTTGAAGGCTTGTGCCTTCTGAGAATTCTTATGCAATATCTTCCCTACCTGTTTCTCTCTCTTGCCTCCTTTGCATGCCTGTTTGTGCTTCCACCCTGTTTGAATTTCCCTGGGAGTCTACCCCATCTTTTTTATAGGGACTTTATAGGGATATGCCCTATCATATTCCTCAGTCAGTGGTCTCCTGCTTTAGGCATCTGTAGTTTCTATAAGAATGTTTTCCATGAATTCTACATATTACTTTCAATGGTTTCTCCTATTCTGAGCCACTACTGGCTCTTTGAGCACTTAAGTTTTGTGCTTCAGGAACCAATTGCTCAGGCAGAGTTACAAATCATTCTCTGCTGTCTCTGGGTTGTGGAAGTAACTGAGTATCCAGCTGCTGAACCCCCTAAACTGCAAAGTAGGGCAGGGGCAAGTAAGAATGAAAAAAAATTCTTACCATTTTAAATTCAGCTTCTTTTAAAATTTCTATTATTCTCCTATAAAGTTCTTTTAGTGTTTCTCGTTGTTCAATGTTTCTGTTAGAGATAAGGGCCTGGAGTTTACTTGTCCACTGTCTCATTGCCATTATTTTTCTTTATTTTTAAAATCATAGTTTTAGTAGCAAATCTGTTGCAAAAAGTGCACTGTATATATTTTAGTAATCTATATTTTTTATTTGCCTTTTTTCATGGTTTTAAACTGGAAACAAAAATATAGATTCCAGTCAGTAATGAATGAAGAGCATTTTTGTTTTGCCCAACTATCATGTACAAAGAAGGCTTTTGGGGCTATATGCGGTTAATATCACTTTTACAGAGAATTAGTAGGCTGTCCTTAACTGAACATGCTTCCTCCAGACAGCTCTGCTCACCAATGAGAGACAGCTCAAATCTTCCAGATTCTGCTAGAGACAGAACATGTTACCATTGAGAATTCAAGGGCACTGAAGATGCTCAGTTACCCAAGCCTTAAACCCTTCTCTTCCCCATCTGTGCTCATTTTCTTGTCTTTCACTTACATTTTTTGTCCAACTTTCCCTGAAGTGTTTATGGTTGTGAATTTCACTCAGGGCTAAATGAGGCCACTTCATGAACTCACTGAATAAACTGTATCTTTTTCTAAAATTTCCATTTTATTATTTATTTATTTTTTAACTTCAGTATTGAGAGTGGAAGTAACTGAGGGTCCAGCTCCAGTGCTAGGACTCTAGTGCTTCACCACTGCTACATCCCCAGCCCTTTTCATTTTAAGAAAGTCATGCTAAATTGCCCAGACTGATTGTAAACTTGTAATCCTTCTGCCACAGCTACATGATCACTTTTGCCCGGCAATGTTGTCAAACCCCAGTGCCACTAACAAGCCTCAGGTTGAGGCTTCTGGCAACTGTAGTTAAGATTGAGGGGCCCTGTTTGGGGTGGCTTCTCAGGTCTTGGTCCACATCTCTTCCCAGCAGATACCTGGAATAGGAAAGGCATGCTCTCCTGAGCAGAAGAGCCTGACTTACCCCTCTGACAGGTTGTTGAAGGACAAGGGGCTCAGGGACCTGGACAGGCTTTGCAGGGCCCAGGTGATGAATCCAGTTGACACATGAGGCAGAAAGAAGGCTGGCCTGCATCCTGCCCCAGGAGGAAGAGTGGTAAACACCATTTTGATATAATTTTTAGGAAAGAAGATAACACAAAAACACAAAATGCACTTGTGCTCCAGGAACTCAACTTGGAACTGAAGAAGCTTCACAGAATTGTATTCCAAATGAAAGGGTCTCTGTTGCCACCCATTCTTGATTGTTCATTATCTCATCTTCTGATACAATAATCAAAAGCAGTGTCCTATTCTCTTTTTATAAAACACCCCCTCACTCTGCCTTGCTCCCTGCAAGCCCTTCCTTCAGTCCCCACCTCTGCAGGACCCCTTCATGAGTACCAATTCTACCTTTGTCCATAAAGCCTGAAAGACTCCCATAGCTCTGCATTGCTGTGGGATATGGACTATCATTCTTATTTTGGTATTAAAGAGTTGCCATAGTGTGGCCCTAATTCACCTCCTGGACTCAACTTTCTCTTCTCTCACTTTCCTAAATAACAGTGAAAATCCATATTTAATTCACAAAAGACTGAAAAGTGGTGACTAGATAAGCATATGATTAATTTTGTAGCTCCTAAGAGCATATGGATCACTTATATCTATTTTAAGCAGGTTTGCATTTAAGCTGCACACATACTGTCTACATAGTGGGACAATTATGCCCTGAAAAAGATGTTTCTGGCAGTGATGGACCATGTATACTATCATGGTTCCATAAAATTATAAGGAATCTGAAAAATTCCTACTCACCTAACAATGTGGTAGCTGGAGTACTGCAATGCATTACTTATATGTCAGTGGTGTTGCTGTTGTAAACAAAGCTACTGCTCTGACAGTCTATAAAAATGTGGCATATACAAGTATACAGAAAGCATAATGCTTAAGAATGATGATCAATGTGTTACTGGATTATGGAATTATTATACTATACTTTTATTATTATTTTAATGTGTGCACCTTTTGCTTGTATTTTAAAAAGTTTACTGTATGACCTGTTAGGTCGGCAGCAGCCTCATACAGCTCCTGCTTACCATTTTTCTTGATTGCATCAAGTGGTCACATCAAAGAGTTTTTCTATATCATCCATTTGTGTAAATGCACTCTGTGATGTTGGAACAATGATGGAATACTCTGTGACACATTTCTCAGAACATGTCCCCATCATGTACTGACACAGGTCTGTGTTATGATATACCATAGTATTGTAGTTAATCGAATTTAGTAAATTGAGACTTAAAAATATTACACAAGTATGTGTTGAGCAAAGGTAAACATAAATCTCTTCATAGAAATAGAAAAGTGATGATAGAAAGTCTGATTGTCTTTTTAATAAAATATGCCAAAATTATATAAATGAAATTACATTCACTTGGGGAAAAAATGTCTTTTAGTAAATTGTAAACACCAAAAGACATAAGGGAGGCATGTGCACAGTTTTAGTTTTATATTCACTTATGTATGAGTGAATATCTTCAACACATCTTTTATAAAATTATTTTGTGTTTTAAAAGAATGTAGCAAAAAGATTCCTTCTGCTTAAATTACTTGATGTGTCAATTCCTCATTTAGTGCTTTTTTTTTTCTTTACACAGTAGGATTTTAGTAGCCATAAACTGTAGCTGATGATCATGAGCACCAAGGCAAATGTGGGATTGTAAGTAAAGGTGGCAGAGAGAACCTGAGTCATGGGGAGCCAATGCCCAGGAGACTGCTTCCTGATTGATACCTTACTCGATATCTGAGAATCAGAATAATCTTCTAGAAAGACTATCTAAGAAAACATCTAGCCTTCCCAAACTGCATTTATTTGGAATTAAAAAACTCATTTCTTGTCAATATCAGTTTTTTTCTTTTCTTTGTTTTTAGTCTCCACCTTATTTTTGTTGCACAGACCAAGAGGAAATAAACCTTACTCCCATATTACTCAGCACAGTTCCAAAACATACCCACCTTAGTTCCTGTAAATTAGGGAGGTAAACTGTTTTCTGTTAGCTGATGGTGAACCCAGCACTCTACTGAGGTCCCTAGGTGTCCACCACCAGCATGTGGAAATTCAGGCCTTGGAGTACCCAGCTTCTGGTGCTTTAAAAACTCATGTGTATTTATTACTGTTACAGAAGATGACACTTCTCTTTCTCCTGTTGTTTCTTCTTTCACAATGTTCCTCCTTTGCCTTATTACATGAGTCCTAGACAATGGTAGTCATGTGTAAAACACTATCTCATCTTCCCTGGTGGTGGGGAAAGGAGATGGGTATCAAGGAAATCATGGTCATATCTATTTCACCCAGGAAAGAGATTAAGAGATTAATACAAAGTTAGAGTTACAACAGGTCAGGAACACTTAGATCTTCTGGCTTAGAATATAAAACATATATGTGTATATAATATATAAATTGTGTATATAAAACATATGTGTGTATATTATATAACTATATAACTATATAACTATATATATATATATATATATATATATATATATATATAACTTGACTACTTATGAATTTGCATGAAATAAACTGACATAAATAGAAACAACTTATATTATAAAATGTAAACATTTTTTGCTCCAGGAACCATTTGTCAATATATGAAAGTAATATAAAATAATATATATCAAAACTATTATAGGAATGCTATATTCACATCCATTTTAAGTGATTTTTTCATAAATCTTGTACAAATCATGGCTTTTATATAGATGACATTTAGTCTCTGGGACTCTCTTACTTACCTATCCTCTCAGTCTTAGTGTCCCCATTCCAAGAAAGAAATGATTACTTTTTCTCTTTATTTTCTCTTTCATCATGATGAAAATGGTTGAATAATTCAGACACAATATATTATTATTGTTGTTGTCATTATATCTCTAATTAACAAACCAAAGTATGATTTTTTTTATTCTCTCCCCACTAACCCCTTCAAACTTCATTCACTTTCATCCACATTCCAAAATATTTCATCTTTGTTTTGAAATCCATTTGTTAACTTAATTAGGTTGGAGAATGATGTGTTAAAATCAGCCATATATTGGTTAAAATCCATGGAATATGAATTATGTGTTCCACAAATGATATTTATTATTATATAATTTATTAATTGGTGAGACATATATGAAATAATTACCTTTAGATTATACCATACTGTGGTAGGATTGTAGAAAGAAATATGACAAGTCCTTGCTTCAATAGTCTTTCTACCTAGTGGACACAATAGGGATGTGAGCAGGATATTGCCATATAATCCATGTTATATAAGAGGATGGTTCAGGAACACAACATGTTTGTTGAGGTTTTTTAGTGGTGACTACATATGCTGACATTTCTCCTTCACACATCTGACTAGCTTAATTCCTTTAACATTGTTTTCCCTCTAATTTGAAATTGGCTTATTTTCAAGTGAATTGTCCTGTTCCTGCCTGCATTTATACACTCTCTCACGAACTGTGTTAGTTAGCTTTCTGTCACTGTTACAAAATACCAGAGAAAAACAACTTAAGGAATGAAAGGTTTATACATTGTTTCTGGATCTGTGTTAAATAAGAGCATCATGGTGAGAGGTGGAGCAAAGCTGCTTTCCTCATGGCAGCCAGAAAGAAAGAAAGGGAGGGTGGGGGGAGAAACAGAGAATGAGCCATAAGAGAACACAGAAGAGGGAGGGGCTTGATACAAAATATATCATTTGAAAGCCTTCCCCAGTGAATTACTTCCTCCATTTAGGCCCCACTTCCTAAAGGTTGTTCCACCTCCTTATAGGACCATAGGTTGGCAAACAAGCCTTTAGCAAATGGCCTTTGCACAACATTTCATATCTAACTCTTAAGAGGCCTAATCAAACCTATATCACTTTGTATCCTCTATGAGTGTCTTCCATTTTATTCATGGCATTTTTTCAGACTACTGCCTCCATCTCACAGTGTGAGGCAACCTCTAAATTCCCATATCCCTTGCAAACCCAAGCATACTTTTATCTTAACATGTGTAACAAATTGTGAAAAATGAATAGAGAAGCACTAACTTATTTACCCAAAGAAAAAACAAGTATTTAACAGTTGAAGGTAGTAAATAAAGCCTGATGCCCAGAAGTTTCTCCATATAAAATGTAGAATTGCTATATCCAAATCCTTCTCCTTTATAGGAATGGACAATGTGAAACTAAACTCATGGCTGTCAGATATGTTGAGCAATTTATAGATAATACTGACCACAGGTCACATCTGGTTTCTTTCCCTTGGCTTTCTTAACAGCTTAATCTCACTGAAGAATAATTGTGCACATAAGTTTAGTTTCACTATTACTTTGATCCCTGGATTACAACCTCAAGTTAGAGTTCTTTGAGGTAAACATCAATTTTGTTGGTGCTCTAAGGGAGTCATGGTTGGGTTTTGGTGGTGCTCAAGGAAAAAGGCAGAGTTGTTAATCCCCCTAGAGTGTAAAAATCTGCTGCTATAATAGAGCTTTCATATGTTTAGTACCTTGTTAACATATTGGCAATATGGAAGAACAGGCTTGCTCCAGAGAGCAGTAGACCACTAACTTTTCCAATTACTTCACAGATGACTTAAGCCATAAATTAAAACCCTTGGGTGAGGCAGAAAGAGAGTTTATTTTGAATTTGAAAAAAAAAAACAGAATGTAAAGAAAGATGTTTTGAATATGATGGAAAAATCAATGCCTGGGTTTTACACTGCTATATGACTCAGACAGAAGAACTCAAATACTCCAGAAACCAAGCGTCTCTCAAAAAGTACTTCCCCATCTAGGTGGTTAATGAAGCCTTGCTGAACATCTACCAGGAATTGTGGTCACCTTCCTTTGAGCAAGTGACAAATGTTCATGTTTGGAATAAAATTGTTACACTTTACACTGTGAAGGGTAAAGCTAATGGAGAAGTGTTGTGACAGTTCTGCTTGTACCGCTATCCAAGTTTCTGAGGATCATATTGCTGGAAAGGACTTAAGGGATTATATTCAGCTACTACACAGTTAAGACTTCTCCCTTCCACATTTCCCATGAGTGATTCTTAGTGGAGGTGTTAAAAATGCAGGCTCTGAAGCCAGAATGTCCTGGTTTCATCATTTCTGGGCAAGTAGCTTAATTTTTCTGTGCTTCAGTTTTCTTAACTATATTATAGATCTGATAAAATGGAAATTCTTGTCGCATATTCTTTGCAGGGTTATTGCAAAAATCAAGTTGACCAGTTACCTCCAAAGCATTTAGAAGACTTCCCAGCAAATAAAAAGAGGTTTTACATATATTGGGGACTGCCATCATCTATTGTGTGATCCACATTTGTTGAATTTAAAATTAACCCCAGAGATGTTTATTATTTGGATAATTTGTTTGCCAGTGCTCTTAAATCTATGACCAATCCCTTCAGTATAGCTAGGAGGTGGCACAAAAATAGTAGTAATAGCAAAATATTTGTAGTCAATTAAACTTGAGTTTGAATGCTTGAATGACATAAACTTATTGACACTGTTTGCTTCTAGTAGAGAACTGATAATCCCTTTACAGAGTTGATTGTCATTAAAGACAACATATGCAAATTATGCAGCCCAGCTGTCAATCACTGATTAGAATTTCTGTAACATGTGGCAAATGGACTCCATCATTTTTCATCTAAAACACAAAGGTTTTTGATCTCTTTCTCCCTATCTGAATTTATAAAACAAAGCCAAAATGTCACAATTACTAATTCACTTTACTAAATAGACCAAAGGAAATTGTAGCATCACTTTTATTCACTAACATGTAACTTTGTAGTCCACTGACTGGAAGGGGCTGGGTACATGAGCCATCCAGTTGACAAGCACCCTTTTGTGTCCAGATTATCCCACAGCTTTATGAATTAGGACTGAATAAAAAAGGCAGGAAGTGAAGTGCAGTTGAACTTAAAAGCTCCATTATGCTGCTACTTAGAACAATAAAGTGTCTGACAAAATAGCCACAATCACACTTAAGATTCTAGACTGCTGTTTAAATAGTAAATACTGCTGCAGAGCTTAAGAAAGGCACATCATTTTTGTTTTTGTTTTCCCAAAGCAAACTAAATCTAGCTCCAGATCCTCATCCCTAGACTTTTCAGTAAGTGCCATATCACTATTTACAAATCCACTTTTTTAAATAAAATCTATACAAAGCTTTTAATTGAGGCAATAATTTTGCCATGTGCCTTTTTGTAGTCTGTATTGGAACATTTACAAGATCTCCTGAAAATCTTTGTGCTCCAGGACCTAGATGTCTCCAGTATGGTAGCCACATGTGGGTGTTGAGCCCTCAATATGAGGCTGGAACAGCTGAAGAACTGAATTGAAATAAATATATTTGAATTATACTAATAAATTATATATTATATATAATTGAATTATACATATATATATTATATAACTGAATTATACTTATATATATATATATATATATATATATATATAATTGAATTATACTAATATATTAGAATAATTCAGTTTTCAGCACCACATATTAAAAACATAAATAAAATAAAAAGGCTCATCTACAATTATAAAAAAGATTCTTAAAAAACTGACTTCACTTATTTTTTTGAAGTTTTAAAAATGTAGTTAGCAGAAAATTAAAGTTATATACATTTATCTCATATTTCTATTTGACAGTACTATTCTAGAGTTTATGAGATGAAAACTTTATCTAACTTATTTCTTTCTGACTTAGGTCCAGGCTGATGTTAGATGATAGCCTGTGTACAACTAATAAGTTGCAAGTAATTTCTATGCATAACTAAAATGCAAACCAAAAAGTTTCAATTGTCTGGTTCTGTAGGGTATTATATAGTTTTGCAGCTAAATTTGTAGATATTATTTATGTTTTAATTTCCTAACAATTTAACTAAATTATCTGATGGTTGTACTAAGCAGAATTTTGTTATAAGTCAAAATTTTGATTATTTATTCTCTTCCAGTTTTCTAGCTTATACTGGAAAGAATAATTAGTCCTACCCCAAGCCTGGTGGCTCACACCTGTAATCCCAGTAATTTGGAAGACTGAGACAGGAGAATTACAAATTTGAGGCCATTCTCAGCAATTTAGTGAGGCTCTATCTCAAAACAAAATATAAAAAGTGCTGGGGATGTGGCTCAGTACAAAAAAAATTAGTACTACTGATCAAATTATACAATTGATGTAAACTGAAGTGTTACTCTGTGAACTATTTATGTGTGTATCTGGAAATAAGTTTCATTGAATTGTCTTGCCTTGTTTCTCTAAAATCACAGTTTCAGGAACTGAAAGTACTGATGATGAGTAAAAACTGTTTTCTTTTTACATTATCTGCTCATGTGTTTATGTTAATAAAGGCAAAGGAACTGTAATATTTTTTTTAAATTCCATCCCTAAAGAAAACTTTGCAAAGGTCCTCATACCAGTGCTGACCCCAGAATTGCCTTACTGTGGACAATGTGATATATTGTTCTCTCTACCACATTGTCTAAGGAAGAGTCTTGCATGTTTTATTTGTGATATTTTATGAGCTAAAAAAAAAAAAAAACCTGAAGCCATTTCATAGATGTGTTACTATTTCCAGGTATGCAGAACTCCATATTGGTAGCCTTCTGGAACCCTTGCTTTGCTAACTTTCCCTCCCTTTTTTGTACAATACTGGGGGATTGAAACTAGGGACCCTCAATAACTAAGTTGTATCCCCAGTTCTTTTAATTTTTACTGTGAAACAAGGTCTTGCCAAGTTGCTGAGGCTGGCCTGGCACTTGCAATTCTCCTGCCTCAGCCTCCTGATTTTATATCTTGTATTAAAATCTAAATTTCATTTCAGCACACAACAATTTTGGCATAGTTGACAAATGGAACATAAACTAAGTTCAGGCTGTGTGTGTGTGTGTGTGTGTGTGTGTGTGTGTGTGCGCGCGCACGTGCACGCACGCAAGCGCACATGTATGCAGACTGGGATTAAACCCAGGGGCACTCTACAACTTAACAAACCTTTTATTTTATAATGTGAGACAGGGACTTCTTAAGTCACAAAGGCTGAACTCAAACTTGTAGTCCTCCTGCCTCAGTCTCCTGAGTACCTGAATTTAATGCCATGTGCTTCCTGACCAGCTAGGCATCTTTTGTAGGGGTGGGTACTGTTCTTTTCATTTTTGTATTCACTTGTCTAGAGAAATATTTAAGTAAATATTTACTTCATGATACATTTCCAATTATTCCAGTAACTATCTGAAGCATGGACTAGGCTCAATAGCAAATACTCTCATTTATTTAGAGGAAATGCATAATTCCAAAAATATTTTGGAGATATATTTAACAACAAACATATGTCCTCAAAAGGGACTTGCATACATTAAGCTGCTTCCTTGGGCTCAGCTGGCACCCCATGTCCCCACGGTAGCATCTCACACTCGCCTACTAGCACTCGCTTGGGGCTGGTATAGGCCTTCTGGGCATGCATATGCATGGTCCATGGCTGTTACTCTATTTTGGGGCATTGAAGAAGGCAACACATTGTGGCTTCTTAAATTTCAACACATTTGACATTGATAAATACAAACACTATGAAATAGCAAAAAATTGAGATTTTAAATGGAAAATATCAGACCACCTTCTGCAGAATTTATGCAAGATACACAACATTCTCCTGATAGTAAGACTCAAAATGTTACTATAGGTTTTTTCTGAGTAAAAGGATATATGTTGCTAAACTCTTTGATCACCATGGTTTTTTCCTTGTGGATGATAGTACCCCAATGGATGCCATTGAAAAATAACTTCTGGGTATGTATGAAAATGTGGAAGGTGCCATTTCCATCAACTGTAAAGTCTGCCTTGATCTAATGTCCACTCAAATAGGCCACATCATAAAGCATTATGGGAGGAGAGCAGCTAAGACTATTTCCTGGGTCCAAATCTGTAGACCCAGCTCAGAGATCAGGCCTCAGCAGAAGGATTTGGTCATGAAACAAACCAGTGTCTGGCTGAATAGGGACCATATTCAGCAAAAGATAGGGAGGCAGAAGAATGGAGCACACTAAGCAGCATCAATCTTCACCAGACTTCTCTTAGGTGGTATTTCAACAAGCAGTGTGGAAAATCAAGACAATCAGAAACCTGAACAAGGTAGTGATGGTGACATAATAAATGGAGTTCCACAAGGTGATAGAATTGGGGCCCTGAAAAGCTGAATACCATCAAACATTATATCACCCATAGTAATTCTTCATTACACACTTCACAGTTTTAAACATTTGAATGTAACTTTATTAAAACAACCAAGTAATCTGCAGTCCCTCTTTAACAAGGACTAATATTTTTGCATGAAATAAAAAGTTGTGATCAGAACTGAAGAAAGAATCTGGGAATAGAAAACTCTGAAAAGATTTAGAAAAATTTCTTTCAGAACTGCCACAGTCTGGCTGGACAAGAATAACTGAGCCGCCACAAAGCCTTGTAGGTTCAAACAGCAACTACTTTATTTCAACTCTCACTGGCACTGCACTCACGTTTTTCTGCCAACGACACCCACGCAGCCTGTCCAGAAACCCCCCACACCAGAAATCCTGCCTCCGGCACTTCCCCAACCAATGGGAACTCTCCTGGAATCCCCACAGGAACTCCAAAGTAGCCGGTGCCCGGAGGCATCAAGAGCCGCCCCATTGTCTGATGGTAAAGGTCAAATATACAATACAATCAAGCCAGCAACACAGCAATTATATATAGCTTAACTCAAATCATCATCTAAATTGTTCACTGGCTTCACCTTTCAAACATTCCCTCAGGCAAATGCTAGGCGTCATTATGACTGACCTGGCTCTCAACACAGAACAAAACAAAATTTCAGATGCTTTAGTTGCTTTCCCCCTTAGAATTTTATCTGAACAAGAAAAGATCCACTAGAGTTTCAGTAACTCAGAGTCTGAGGTTTGAGCAGTGACATGAAGGGCCTGATTCACTTTTGTCTGAATTAAACCACAAAAACACTGTTATCAACTTACTTTCAGGTGAAAGTAGCACACATTTCACCATCCGGAGTGTTGCCCAGTCTGTGTGGTGCATTTTGTCCTTCTGCTGATAATTATATTCACTGATGGCCCTCAGAAGTGTATCTAATGAGAGATTTTGATGTTCTTATTTTTTATTTACACTGTAATCCCAGCAGATGCTCCTGCCATGGATCTTTCCAAATGGGATACTATTCATTTTAACCATTCTGCCTTTTCTCTTTGAAATATTGTTGTGAATTTCACTATATGAAGTACTCAACTGATTTCCTTTCAAAAAAGCATGATTTACAAGAGAGAACCTTTGAAAATGACATTTAAACACTGTTTTATATTGTAACACCAAGTAGTACATTGCCAGGGAACTTTTATGGATACTTTAGAAAACTTAGGAGGCAGAACTGTTTTCTAAGTTGGAAGATGATTGCTACTGCTTACTCAGGGTTGTTTTCCACTTAGTTTTTGTGCATACTAGTCTCAGTGGCATTCCCAGTGTTCTCATGTAGCCCTATTGTCTGCTTTGGGGGCTTGATGCAGACATGCAGGCCACACAGACTGTAAATTTTCTGGAAGCCTTGTGCCAAGGAACTTCCTTTTTGATATTACTTAGGGACCAAAGTATCGGAAGGCGATGCATTACTGGGTATCCCAGTCAGTAAAATTAAAATTTTGTTTTCTTCCATTTATGAACAAACACACACACACACACACACACACACACACACACACACACACTCACACATACACACTCACACATACACACTCACTGCTGGGCTTTGCCTCTGCAAAGAGCAATCCCACATTATGGTGGCTTTAAAAAAATAATATCAATAGTTTTCATGGTCTCCCAGTACCAATTAGGATTATTATTTCTGTGTAATCACACTGATGACATTCCAGTGAAAGTCGTTAATTTTGAGCTACAGTTGTTGGCAGTGACAGCAATTAATTGTTGAGTGCCTTCTTCCTTAACCTTCCTGGAACACAGCCAGGTGTGTGATGCACAATTGTCAGAGAAATTATTCATATGCTGCTAAAAAAAACTGGTTTTTGTAATTAAAGAATATTTTGCAACCACATTGGTTACTTCCCTAAGAAGTGAACACTATCCATCCATCGTAACCATGCTGTCCTCTCCTAGTCTGAATCCTGGACGGAGGTCCTTTTGGAAGGCAACACCAGGCAATGCTTTTCTCTTTTTTTATTGTTGGTTGTTCAAAACATTACATAGTTCTTGATATATCATATTTCACGCTTTGATTCAAGTGGGATATGAACTCCCATTTTTACCCGGTATACAGATTGCAGAATCATATCAGTTACACATCCATTGATTTACATATTGCCATACTCGTGTCTGTTGTATTCTGCTGCCTTTCCTATCATCTACTATCTAGGGGGTAGAGAGAGAAGAGGGGAGGGGAGGGGGGGGATAGCAGGCAATGCTTTTCTTCAAAGACAAGGTGAATGTGTGAGGAAGCCTGAATGCACAGAGCTGCCTTTATTCAAAGTTGTAGCAAGACAGGATAAATTGTCTTTGGATTGAAACATGACATGAATGGGAACTAAGGCACAAGTCAGATGGCCATATCTTTATGGGCAATTCTTTCTGCAGTAGACTCTGAGCGGGCAGGATCTTGCCAGTTTCTTAAACCTGGGGACTAGATCAAGGAAAGCAGTGTATTCTTGTCCCTGAGGCAAAAAAGGCTAAGAGCTGGGTGGAAAGAGGACCATTCCATGTGCTGTTTCATGCTGAGAAAATGCTTGAGCTGTGCCCAGGACTTAACTGCTGTGACTCAGGGTGAAACTTGTAAAGGTCAAGTCCTCCATAACTAATCTCAGTGGATGCCAATCCATATGCCCATCTGCAGCAGATGGTTATGTCCTGCAGCAGAATGAGTAGATGTTCTTTACACCTTGGCTCATGCCATATTCTGGCCCCTCGTAGTGCACAGCCATCTGGGGACTTGATCAAAACTTTTGGTAACCACAGTGCTTTTCTATAAGTTGCTTTTTTGGGGTGGCTTCTCAACTTTCCAGCTAAAATCACTGTCATAATCACTGTATGTAAGTAGTTCACTAAATTAGTCAGAGGACACTTTGGATTTGTTGAAGGCACATTCCTTCAGATTCCCAGATGACTAGTGCTATTACATCAAAAGAATTTTATAGCAACAAGATTAAGCTTACTGGGGACATGTGTATGAACCAGAAAATTTCTGGGTCTGACACATGGAAAGTTCCTTCTGCAACAAATAAGTGCAAACTCTATCCAACAGGAAACCACAAAATACACAAATCTTCAAGGATTGTAACTTGGAGTCCAGTTGGAGACCTTCCTTCTATAGAAAATGAAGGAGTACATTTCAGGTAGAGTGATTCTGCCAACTTATGGGCCTGAAATACCTTAAAATATACACCAAAACCACTTCCACTAGGATTAAAATTAGAAATAAATATTCATAGGTGCACTTCACTCAAATCATCAACTATCAGGAAGAATCCCAGAGCTGAGTGTCTAAAAAGTATGCTCCTCTAGCATAGAGAAAATCATGGTGTATAAAAGACACTACAACACTGTTCTCAACAACAGAGAGGGTTGATGGTAAGCCATGCTTCATTCACAGGCACCCTTGCCTGTGCTGAGTGGTGGCTTTAATTTTCTGTAGAATTTTCCAGTTATAAGCTTAAGCCTTTCAACTCCCCCATTTGCCCCAAACTCACCTTGCTACTGCTTACTAAGGGTTGTTTTCCACTTAGCTTTTGTGCAGACTAGTCTCAGAATCATTCCCAGTGTTCCCATGAAGTCCTATTGTCTACTTTGGGGGCTTGAAGCAGACATGCAGGCAACACAGACTGTAAATTTTCTGGAAGCCTTGTGCCAAGAGTACCTTGAGTCTTTGCTTTTATTGAATTGCCATCCATGACAGATGAGCAGTGCACTCTTTTGGTGTTTTCTAGAAGAAACCACCTGCTTCTTTTCTTTTTCTTATTTTTATAGCATTTAAAAAGTAATGATTACCAAACTTCCCCCACCTCCCCCCCAAAAAAAAATTAATGAATAGTTCTTGTCAACTAAAATGTTCTAGTGAAGCTCACTGCTGCTCTTCCATTTCTTCTTAATTTGAATGAACAATATCTCTACGTGCAATTACTATGGGGTGTGTTTAAAACATGGGACAATTTGCCCATACTCTGAAGGAAGTTACCTCCTTATCACATGGAAGAACTGTCATAGAAGAGTAATGCAGTATTATATTAATAATTTGCAGACTAATTATCTGCAATCATGAACAGATTATTAGTTTTAAAAAATAAATGGTTAATCAATCTTTGATCATTGTTTTGATTTTTTTTCTTGCTGTTGTTCAAATGTTTCTTATCATACTTTTAAAGCTGACAGAATTGATTAAATGTTGATTATCTTGAAAGTATTTTGAAGATAGCTTTACAATGGCCTGTAAATTGTGCATATATATGTAGATTGATACATATTCTTGATTTGAAAATATGGTATATTATTACTGGTTTTATACAAAATACTGAATAGTAAAATTGTATAATTACATAATTAAAAGTATTACGCCCCAAAATGGGAGTGGCATAAGTTGAGGAGTCTTCTGAAATGTTATTCAAAAACATAACCTGATTTTATTTTAAATAATAATCATTTATTTGTTATAATCATTAAGAAAATTTTTTACCTTTTCTCTCTCCAAAAAATTTCCATTCCTTCTTAAAAAGTAAATTTTCATTTTTATAGTTTTTATACCTTCCCTTATTATTGGGTAGTGATAAATAATTTATTCCCTGCTCCACTGAATATTCTAGGGTTTGATGAGAATACATTCTTGAAAGAAATGAAAATATCAAGTTATTCCACTTACTACACTGTGATGAATATGCTCCACAAATATATGAAATTTTACCAAGCTGGGGAAAATAGCCATAAGCAGTATGAAACAATTTCTGATAAATTAGAAAAGTGAGGAGAAAAACATATCAAATGTTAGAACATTAATTAAAATAGTCAAGATAAACATTTATATTCAAAATTTTAAAATTCCTCAAGAAAAAAAAAATTGGATAGGACCAAGAAAAATAAATGAGTCATTTGTATAGATACTTCTATTTGGTTAAAAGTTAAATTCTTATTAGATGTTTTCCAGAAAGGAATTGGAGGCAAATACACATTATATCACCAAGACCCTGAAACTTGGCTCATCACCTATCAGCAAAATTCATTGTAGTCTAAAATTTTTGGAATAGTTAAAGAAATTTGCCTACAGTGAAAAATTTGCTAAAATGTAAAATTTGTTTAATGCAACTACAGACTTGTTATTCCCATGTCACTAGTGTTCTCTTTGATTCACGTGCTTACATTAACAAGAAAAAATGAAGTTTTAAAATTCATTTAAAACAGTATATTCTGTCTGGGTATGGTGGTGCATACCTGTAATCCCAACAGCTTGGGAGGCTGAGACAGGAGGATTACAAATTCAAAGCCAGCCTCAGCAAAAGCGAGGTGCTAAGAAACTCAGTGAGACCCTCTCTCTAAAAAAAATACAAAACCAATATATTCCATCTTACTCCATTTTTTTCTAATTATTGAGAAAGTGGATATAGCATTTTAATATAACTCTGGATCTTTATGAAAATTACTAGATATTTTACTTGTGTTGTTTCACCCAGTACATTTGGATAACTGCAATTTAAGAATAAACATTGAGGGCTGGAGATTTGGCTCAAGCGGTAGCGCGCTTAAGCGTGCGGCCCGGGTTCTATCCTTAGCACCACATACAAATAAAGATGTCATGTCTGCTGAAAAATAAAAAAATAAATATTAGAAAATTATCTTTCTCTCTCTCTCTCTCTCTCTCTCTCTCTCTCTCTCTGTCTCTCTCTCTCTTTAAAAAAAAGAATAAACATTGATGTTCAATTTTCTAAAGCTATCTTAAAACAAAGAGTATTGTGCCGATAGAAGTATGAGAATTTTCTCAGGGTTCATGGAGAGACTTACTAGGCAAGATATATTAGCTTTCTGATCTCCAAAAGACCCCAGGATTCATCGAAATTAATTTCAGTCAGCCACACTGGTTCATGTCTGAAATTGCAATAACTCTGGGGTGAGGCATGACTATTGCAAGTTCAAAGCAATGTTCAGCAACTTATTGAGGCTCTGAGCAACTTAGAAAGACCGTGTATCCAAATAAAAAGTAAAAAATGGGCTGAATATGTGGTTCAGTGCCTAAGTGCCCCTGGGTTCAATGCCTGTTACCAAAAAAAAAAAATCAGTTTAAAACAACACTTAAGACACAACTATCTTCATCATTTCATCATAATTAGTTTCTTAACAAATAAACCTAACAAGTGATAACTATTTTTATTGTCCCACAGGAAATACTTGGCAGGAAATCTTCAGGAAAGAAAGGTCCTTATAAATGTTGCAAGAAATCCTTTGATACAACATAGTTCCCCTCATAGAAGACAGGTAGAATTGTTTTATGTGTGACCAGAAAGCAATTGTTGAAGTGTCCCTTCCCACGATATACATTATAGAAAGAAAAAACTTTAAATGGTTAAAAACACCCTTTTGAAACTTTCTTTCTGTTATGCAGCACACTTAATGTTTTTCAAGCTTTAAATGTGAATAGGAGAAATCTTTTTTTGTGTGTGTCCTGCATTTTATAAGAAATTCTTTTAATACGATAATGATCTTACTTTATGGAAGGTAAAAATGTAATCGAAGACATCAAACATATCTCTATTTCCTTCACTGAAGTGTATAAACAAAAAAAAATAGGGGGTGACAGATTCAATCTGATGTAAGGCATAGTTCACTATGCCTTGCATCTGGCACTTGTAAGTGTTTCTGTTTTACTATTATTGTAATTGTCTCTGGATATCTTTTTTATTGCCACCAAAATAAAACAAATAAATAAAAACAAAAACCCATAATACACTCCCACATACAAACACAAAGACCAAAAAAATTTACCAAAAATTCTAATAAATTTAGGAAAGAAGTTGGATAAGAATAAACCAAAAGGTGAATGAAAGGAGAAAACCATAAAATAAGCAGAAGACTGGGGGTAGGACGTGACAGGGTAAGATTGGGAAAGGGACATAAATGTGCATTTAAGACACCTAAATGTCAATACCTGCTAAAACTGGGGATCCAAATATGGGCTCTCTGTGCTTCTGAAACAACCATGTATTGCTACTTGGTGAAGGAGCAGAGCCTAAAGTTCTCTGTAGAAACTACTCAGTCCTGATTGAGTGGTACAACAGCAGGCAGAAACAATACATAAAATAAGGGGTAGGACTTGTTCCAGAAGAAGTTCATTTCCAAACAAAGGCTTTATTTCCACACTGGCTGGACCTGCAACAGCAGCATGGCAACCCAATCCACGTTTTTAGTAGTTCTATAATTGTTCACTCTAGAACTCCCTCGGCTTCTCTGTAAATTTTAACATTTACATGGTAAAAGTTGGAAAAATATGTCTTCGAATTATCCAACAATTTTAACTATTATGCAAAGTTTAAATACTAAAAGGTCATACATTGTAAAAGAAATTCATATTCTTGAATATGGTGAAGACAGATACCTACAGAGAATAGAAACCACCAAGCACTGGCCCATGGCTTCCCAAGTTTCTGAACTCTCTCACTTTCTGTACTCGCTTGCCTGGGGATCAACAGTTCAACAGAGTGAGGGCAGTCCATGGACAGTGCTTTGAGCTGTGTTTATACTGTTTTCTTTCCTAATGTCTGTGATATTATGAGATTAATATTTTTAAGAGGATAAAATTATATTTATAGTGTATGTTATATGTGTATGTCCAAGGCCCTGTGTTAAATCTCTGTCATCAAAAATGTAAAATAAAAACAGAAGAGAGATGGGCATGGTGGCCCACACCTGTCATACCAGCATCTAAGAGGCTGAGGCAGGAGGATCATGAGTTCAAGGCCAGCCTCAGGAACTTACCAATTCAGTGAGACCCTGTCCTGAATAAAATATTAAAAATGGCTGTGGATGAATCCTGAAACCTAGAAGTCACAAAGTTAATCTGCAGAAATGCTAAACCCAGGGGCTAAATGTTTGTAGACTATGTAACTCTGGAGGTGCCTGAGGACCCAAGGTATATCTGATAGGGATCCATGCCAGGGCTCAGGACAGGGAGTAGGACACTGTGCTGCTTCCAAGGAGTTTTCAGTTAGTGCAGAGTGCTTCAGCCCTGGCACTATTGATATTCTGGGCTGTCCCAGCTGTGAGGCATGGTGTGTGCATTGCAGGAGGTTTAGCAGTGTCCCTGTTATCTACTCACTTGATGGTAGTAGCACCTCTGCATAATTGTGACAAGCAAAACATTGCCATGTGTCTCCCCACAGACAAATCAACTCTATCATGAATGACTGGCATAAGACAAAATATTGATAATCACTATTAACAAGAACTATAATATGCCAAGTAGTGAGGAACTTTAAAATTCTCATGGAAAGATAACATCCATGGAAATTTCTATATCCTGACAGGCACAGTGGTTTACACCTGTATTCCCAGCAGTTTGGGAGTCTGAGGGAGGAGGATTGAAAGTTTGAAGCCAGCTTCATCAACGTAGTGAGACCCTAAGAAATTTAGCAACACCCTGTCTCTAAATAAAATATATAAAAGGACTGGAGATGTGGATCAGTGGATAAAATGCTCCCTGGGTTCATTTCCTGGTACAAAAAAATAACTTGTGTTTCTTGCTGGTCACAGTGGCACATACCTATAATCTTAGCATCTTGAGAGGCAAAGGCAATAGGGTGACACATTTCAGGCCAGCCTCAACAACTTGGGAAGACCCTGTCTCAAAATAATAATAAGAAGAAGGAGAATCAGAATAGGCTGGGGATGCATCTCAGTGGTAGAGCACTTGCCTAGCATATGCAAGGCCCTGGGTTCCACCCTCAATACTGAAAAAAAAAATTACATATCCTAGGTGATACTTATAATCAGAAGGAAAATGATAAGCGATATCTATACTGTTCCATGACTGTGAAACTTCTCCCAATTGTATTGGGATTCAAAGATGACCAAAATCTATCCAGCAGGATATTTTATTGAATGCTCACAATAGTCTTCCAAATAGTTATTATAGTATGTACTGAGTGGAAAATAAACCAGAATACCCAGAAACATTATTCCTTTCAATATTAAGATGCTGAGGTTGATGCTTAATGTCTCCAAGGCTCACGTCACCATCACCACCACCCACATCCACCAAAATAATACTATCTATGCAGGGGACACACATATGTATCAACTACCTACTGTTCTAAGGTCATCAAATTATTTAATGCTCATAAATCCCTATGGTATCATTCCATTTTACAGAAGGATAAGAGAAATTGGAGATTTAGCCAAAGCTAAAGTGTTATAAATTGGTAGGTGAGGGATTTTTCACTGCATCACAAAAGTGGTTCCTCTTTGCAGCTGCACACAGAGGGAGAGAGACATTCAATCCTCATTATTAATAGTTTCTATCTGTGCAAATTTTCCTACCCACCAGATTTAATTTGTAACCTCAAAAATCAATGCTCTTGACACTTTCATGGTCCTTTATGAATACACACAGAACCATGAAAACTTTTAGCCACCAAGTGTGCATGTACCCACCTAGATCATGCCCCACCTTCTTATTATTTCATGGTCACTATCAACATCAAGCAACATTGATGGTGCAGGACTGAGTTATGCAAAAGACATAAGACAGGCTACAATTGGGGGCATGCGAGATGACCATCAATAGATAAAGCTGCCTGGGCATCACTGATGTGAGGCTAAAATACTGACATGACAGTCACGTTACCCAGAGTGAGAAAGATGTCAAAGCCTTTCCAGCAGCTTTTTTTTTTTTTTTTTTGGAGGGACCAGGGTAACTCGGGATTGAACTCAGGGGCACTTGACCACTGAGCCACATCCTCAGCACTATTTTGTATTTTTTTTAGAGACAGGGTCTCACTGGGATGCTTGGCACCTCACTAAGTTTCTGAGGTTGGCTTTGAACTTGTGATCCTCCTGCTTCAGCCTCCTGAGATGCTGGGATGACAGGCATGCACCACTGTGCCTGGTTTACCCTGTACACTTCAGGGTAAGAAACTATCACAGGTGAATCTGTAGGCCACAGTGGCACCCTTCAGAGGTGCAATAGCTCTACCCTTTGCTTCAGGCCACTATAACGGTCCACCATTAGGTAGACATAAGCCCTGGACACCACTGCCCTTTTCTTCCTGACCATGTCCATCCTCCGTAGTGTATGCCAGATGGATAACACAACCCAGATTGATGTGGCAGAAATATCTACAATGATCCCACTGAGAGAACAAAATAGCAACAAAGAATGTGTCCTACATTGCAGTGTCCTGATGGTTCACAGTGAGAATAAATGCCATTTCTTTGCCTAGAATGACCAAAGGGAAAAATAATCTTCAAATTAAGACATCTTCATTTTAAAGGCACTGATCTACATTATTTGGTGACAAAAGGATCACTCCTATGAAGAAGAGGGCCCTAGGGGGTAGCTTGAAAAATAACTCAAAAGTGTACAGTTGGGGTGGAATATGAGTGTCTGAGTGATGGAGGGGGCTGGGAATGTGCTAGGGGTGGTGGTGCATACCTGTAATTCCAGCAGCTCAGGGGGCTGAGGGAGGAAGATGTCAACTTTAAGGCTAGTATCAGCAATATAGTGAGGCTTTAGGCAACTCAGCGAGTCCCTATCTCAAAATAAAATACAAGAAAAGGGCTGGGGATGTGGCTCAGTTGTTAAACACCATTGGGTTCAATCCCTGGTACAAGAATAAAATAAAATAAAATGGCTTGTATAGTGTAAACAATGTGATAAAGGCAAGTGTTTGGTTCCTCAGAATTCCACAGTGACTGATTCCAGGGAGAAAATTAGCCATAAGGTAACACTTAAATATGCTTTTGGAGGCCCTTGTAGACTACTGTATGAAGAGAGTGATGTATGCTTGGCACAGTCTGGGGAAAGAGGGATGCCTGTGGGAGAGAAGACACAGCCAGGAGGAGTGTGTGGCTTTCAAGGGGTAATTCTGGACACTCAAAGGGAGTAAAGAACCTATTTCCCTGACCTACAGCTGCACCTGCTTGCAAATGGGACAGAGGAAGAGGATTTAGTCAAGTTTAGCTCTGATTTAGACTGTGCTCTTGTGTGACTTTTTCTAACTTAAGGAAACTTCAGATTAGCAATGTTGAAATTTTGCTGAGAGGTGACAGTATAGTTTTGAGTCCACAGCATGAACCCTGAAGCCAGGCTGTGTGGGTCCCCATGGAAATTCTGTCACTAACAACTCATGTAACCTTGGGCTAGCTTCTTGCACTCTATGAACTTCAGTTTTCTCCTTTTAAAAGAGGTTCTATGCCAGGCATGGTGACACACCAGTAATCCCAGCAACTCTGGAGGCTTAGGCAGGAAGACTGCAAGTTCAAACCAGCTCAGCAACTTAGCAAGGCCCTAAGCAACTTACTTATCAAGACCCTGTCTTTAAATAAAATATAAAAAAGAGCTGGGGATGTGGCTCTGGTTATAAAAAAAGAGCTGGGGATGTGGCTCTGTAGTTAAGTTCCCCAGGGTTCAATCCCTGGTACCAAAAAAAAAAAAAAAGTTACAGTGATGTTTAAATGAACAAATATACCTAAACCACTTAGCACAGTACCCATCACACAAGGGTTATTAATTAGTTGTGTGAGTTTATAAGTTTGTACTGGCTGCAAAGAGTCGTATGCTAACATGTCTACCCAACTCCAAACTGAGTGTTATCAGTCATTACAGCAATAATTTGTTATACATTTATCAGCATATGGCACATCAAGAATTTTAATATGTAACTAACACAGACTAGTTTATGTCAATTCTTTGCTTTTCTATAGATGACATAAACATTTAGAGGTTGTCCCCTAATCCTCAACCCACTAACCAATACTCGTGCTCTTCAATCTACAATAAAAGGATGCCCACAGGAAGTTAAAAACATTGTATTAAAATGCATTCAATACACTTAACCCACCAAATATCAAATCTCAGCCTAGCTTGCCTTAAACAAACTCCAGTGGTGTGAGTCTGCTGCAGAGCAAAATCACTGATGCCATACCTCTTTTTGTTGCGAGGGGGTACTGGAGATTGAACTCAGGGGCGCTCAACCACTGAGGAACATCTCATCCCTATTTTGTATTTTATTTAGAGACAGAGTTGCGCTGAGTTGCTTAGAGCCTCGCCATATTGCTAAAGCTGAACTCGAACTTGTGATATTCCTGCTTCAGCCTCCCAAACTGCTGGGATTACAGGTGCAGGCCTGCACCCCTGTGCCCAGGACAGAGCTCAATTTATAACACAGTGTTGTAAGGCTCATGGAATTCACTGAATATTGAACTCAAAGTGAAAAAAAAAACAGAGTGGTTCCCAAGATCTGCTCTCACATCATTGTAAAGTTGAAATATTTTAAGTTAACCCATCATAAGGTGGGGGCCATCTCTATTTATGGAGTGCTATCAATCTGTCTAGCACAGACTCACTCATTATGGGGTACAGAAATATCCTGAAGGTCCAAATAACAATCTCCCTAACCTATTTCACGAAGATAAAGCCATGAGGAAGAATGAAACTCACGCCCACTCCCTGCCCATCAACCTCTGCTCATCTCTTAGCTTAAAGGAAGAGCAGGAAGGAATCTGTCACCAGCTAGCTGGGGAGCATTGCTTTCTCTGGAATCATGCTTAGTACCACCAAACTTTATCAGCTACTGTTTGTTTCCTCCCCCAGGAACCTCAGGTCTTTTCCAAGATAATGTGGATAAATACAGCCTGGCCCTGAGGCTGTATCATCTGCTGCTCTACCTGTACTCCTACTATATACAAACCTAGCAAAACCATCATGGACCATAGGAGGGGCACACAGAACCCCATTCACGATCTGAGTAAGAATGTATCAGGACTCCAGAGTAAAAATGTATCAGGACTCCAGAATGTGTCAAATTGCTTTTTCTACCACTTTCTACACTAGGGGATATTCATTTCACCCTTTTTAGCTGTGTCTTATGATGTAAGCTACTTGAAATTGTGCATGATACATTAATCACAATATCTAAGGATTATAGAGAATATATTCTTCTAAGCACTTTTTTTAACTCCTCTTTGCAACCCTGTGAAGTATGTTGGTAATACTCCACTTGACAGGAGGAAAATCTGAGCTTTAATACATTAATTTGTGGGCTGGCATTGTGGCTCAGTGGTAGAGTGCTTGCCTAGCACAAGTGAGGCACTGGGTTCAATCCTCAGCACCACATAAAAATACATAAACCAGATAATGATATTGAGTTCATCTCTAACTTAAAAACTATTTTAAAAAATGTCTCTAGTAAGACTCTAACTCACACAAATATGCACATCAAATGTCTCTGTGACTTAAAACTGCTTCCTAGCTGGGCATGCCTGTAATCCCAGCAGCTCAGGAGGCTGAGGCAGGAAGGTGGCAAGTTCAAAGCCAGCCTCAATAACTTAGCAAGGCCCTAAGCAAGTCAGGGAAAACCTGTCTCTAAATAAAATAAAAAAGGGACGGGGCTGGGATGTGCCTCAGTAGTTGAGTGCCACTGAGTTCAATCCCAGGTACAAAAAAAAAAAAAAAAAAAGGAAAGAAAGAAAGAAAAAGGAAAAAAAAAGAAAAAAGCTGTTTTCCAACTCCCTTCCTCTTAGGTAGTGAAAAATTTCACATGTATTAGAGATAACTTTTTTCCCACTTGAAAAGTGGCTGCAGCATCCTTCAGAGCAAAAGTACTTCACCTCCCCAAAAATGTGCAGGCATAAACTAGATTCACTAGGAATCTGTGCCTCAATGAAACCTGAGGGGGAATGTGATCATACTTTCCAATTCACAAAATGTTTTTATGTCATCTGCACAGTCAAATGCAAAGAAAAAAACTGAGGGTTATCCACACAACAGACAGCAGGCTTTAGTGTGAAAATCCCAGCTCCTATCCCTACCCCCCCCAATAAAAATTTATGGCAAGAACTTACATCAGAAACTGCAAGATTCTTGCTGAAACTGTATATGCTAACCATGGACAAACTGTGAAAAGTGATGACATGTCTAACCATTTGCTTGAAAAGTCACCAATCTTGTTTGTGTTTACCAGTAGCTAATCTGCAGGTTACATCAGTTGAGGTCACATTGACTTTATACACCCATGTGTAGAAGTGGAATTAAAAAGTTACATTTAGCTGGGTGCAGTGGTGCACCCCTGTAATCTCAGCAGCTCTGAAGGCTGAGGTAAGTGGATTGCAAGTTCAAAGCCAGCCTCAGCAACTTAGTGATATCCTGTCTCTAAATAAAATAGAAAAGGGGATGGGGATATAGCTCAGTGGTTAACTGCCCTTGGGTTCAATTTCAGGTATAAAACAAAACAGAAAAAAACTTGTTTAAATATGTGGATTGATAAAATAAAAACAACAATCATTCTTCATCTTTGAAGAGGGGAGAATCTTTGTAAAAATGCTAAGCAGAGTGTTTGTGAGGGGTGAATAAGAGGGGATTTTCTGGCTTATCAGACCACAGTACAATTCTGCTCAGAAATTCATTTTACCAATTAATTAAGAGATGCTCAGATATTGTGAAAACAATTTCCTAGAAATGGATATCAGAGAAAACAGGTTTGTATCTGTAACTCCATTCCACTTCTTTGAGGCACCAACTTCTGGTACATTTTCTCCAGGACAAGCACTACCTAGCATTCCAGCTTTTAACAAAATGATTCCAATTCTCTTTATGACTATGGAATTATAGAAGGGAATCAATAAATCTTAAGTAATATGCCAACAGGTCATGATCAAGTATAATAAGTTCCTGTCTTCTATTTCAGTCTCAATTTATGTTAGGTTCTTAAAAAGTGTTTACAAATATTTCTTTCCAAGCCAAAGGGACATGACATAAGCCCCCCACCCCCAGCTCCATCTGTTGGTGGTAGACAGAGTCTTAGTTCTGTGGCAGGCTTGAACGTTTCTTTCTTTATAGGATTCATGATATTCTGATTGATATATTTCATTCAGGGTACCCTCCCCTTGCATCCCTTCAACTCTCCCTCTGACCCCTTTGTCTATACTACAGTTATGGTATATGCAGTTTCAAATATACCACAACAAAACCCACTATTCTATATAATTAGCATACACAAAAAATCCCCCCTTTAGAGGGGATTGAACCCAGGGACACTTAACCACTGACCCACATCCCCAGCCCTTTTCATATTTTATTTAGCAACAGGGTCTCACTGAGTTGCTTAGGGCCTTGCTTTTGCTGAGGCTGGCTTTGAACTTGCAATCCTCCTGCCTCAGCCTTTAGAGCCACTAGGATTACAGGTATGCACAACCACGCCTGACTCGGAACTATAGTTTTTAGGAGAGGGGTCAAGGTACTAGAGTGCATGTTACAAGAGCAGCCCCTTGTTCTTTTTTTGATGACATACTTCAGTGTGCTCTCATTTCTAGCAGCCCTTACTTGCAAGGCTTTATGGAATCAGCCAGGTTTTGACGAAGCCGTTACCTAAAGTCACCACCAAAAGGGAAAGGAAAAAAAATTCCAGTGTGCTCTTTGCATTCCCAGGATTATCCCTTGCTCTGTTCCATGTGTTCTCTGGCTGAAAGGCTGCCCACAGAGCAACCTGGTTTATAATTCAGAGACTGGGGAGGCTTCAAGTTGCAAGTCACATATTAACAAAGAGGATTTATCTCATCACTGTGGCCCAACAGATGCACACAAACTTCATACATACTGCAGATGCTATAAGTGTGCTCCCAATTTGCTTTTTTGCTATTGGTGCCTAATGGAGAGTAGAAATAATGCCACCAATATTCTAGGGTCACACTACCTAAGGATTCAAACAGGCTGCTGGGCTCCATCTCCAATGATAAAAGGATGGAAAATAAGGAGGGGAGAAACATTCTGAGCCTGTGCTGTCTAATATCTGCCACAAAACTTCAACCCTGCCATCAGCTGCAAACACGTATGGGCACTGGAGATCCAGTGAGATACTGTGATATTCATTTACTTGTGTGTGGGAAGGGTGGATGAAAAGCTACACATATTTAGAGTTTCAACAATAATTTAAAAAGTGGCATGACATCCTTGGAAAAAGAACTCCTTGCCTCTAAACTTAAAAGACATGGGAAGACAATTGCTTAGAATAAATCAATTTGGATTGGTACAGCCACTCTGGAAAGCAGTATGGAGATTCCTCAGAAAGCTTGGAATGCAACCACCATTTGACCCAATTAAACCACATGGTATCTCATCAAATAGTGTGCCCCCAGGCCTTCCCAACCCCCATCAGGATCAGCAAGCTCTCTCTTCCCTTCTATGGCACTTACTGGATTATGCCATGATGAAGTACTATGGGACTCCCCCCAAACATACCCATGTACTTGAGCTTAAACACAGGGACACTCTATGAGCTGCATTCCCAGTCCCTTTTCAAACTTTATTTACATACAAGTTCTTACTACGTTGCAAGGGCTGGCCTTCAATTTGTAATACTTCTGCCTCAGCCTCCTGAGTGACTTGGAAGACAAGTGCCAGGGCTCCTTGCTGGTGGCTAGGGGCTTCTGTCCTCTACTGAAAGAAGCTTCTGGAGGATGAGGATCAAGATTTCCCACAGGGAATCATCCTTCTCTGCATCTACTTATGACATTACCATATTCCTTGTCCACTAGATCTTCTGGGAGGCACCAGCTGAGAAGAAGATCGAGTGTTCTGAGAAAGGGAAGAGCAACCATGTGGATGCTCAGGCTCTGCTGGCCTCCTGAGCCTCACAGGGCACTCTTCCCTGGAGTACTGTCATAGGAGGTCAGACCTCTCTTTAGCCTCGGCACTAGTGGCCCTCACCTAGGGGTCTCACTGACTGATCCCTTTATCCCCAAGATGGAGTGTTTCAACTGCATCTGCTTCCTGCAGCCTTACAACACCTCCCATATGTATGTCTGTGGTACCTACGCCTTTTAGCCCAAGTGCACCTACATTGTGATTGCTGCCCCACCCTGGCTGCCTGCCACCCTGGCCTCCAGTATGGGGTCCTGCCCTCATGCTCATCCTCCTTCTGCCTCTAGAACATGCTCACCTTCACTTTGGAGCATGAAGATTTTGATGACGGGAAGGGGAATTGTCCCTATGACCCAGCTAAGGGCCACACTGGCCTTCTTGTAGGTGAGTGGCTGTGCCTGTTTTGGGTGAGTTCCTTGGAACTTGACACACTCTGGGTGTCTACACCTTGTTTATGGCCTGACCGTCCTTCCATTTCCCACAGATGGTGAGTTGTACTCAGCCACCCTCAATAACTTCCTGGGCACCCAGCCTGTCATCCTCCAGAACATGGGGCCCTATCACCCCATGAAGGCAGAGTACGAGGCCTTATGGCTCAACAGTGAGCAGGGAGAAGGACTGGGGAAGCCCAGGGTGGGAAACCTGTGAGGTCCTTGTCACCTCATGACTGAACCTCCTTGCCTTGCTGCAGGGCCCCACTTCATTGCCTCTGCCTATGTCCCTGAGAGTGTGGGGAGCATCACAGGGGATGACGACAAGGTGTACTTCTTCAGTGAGAGGGTGGTGGAATACGACTGCTGTACCAAGCAGCTGCAGGCCCAAGTTGCCGGTGTCTGCAAGGTATTGAGCCCCCAGCATGAGCCCTGGGAACCCTGTGGGCTGGGCATCGGCTGACCCACTGCATCTCCTTGATATCTGCCAGAGTGACATAGCCGGTGCACACACACTGCAGAAGAAGTGGACCAAATTCCTGAAGTCACAGCTGGGGTGCTCAGTGCCCAACCAGCAGCTCTATTTCAACCAGCTGCAGGCTGTGCATACCCTGCAGGGTGCCTCCTGGCACAAGACCACCTTCTTTGGTGTATTTCATATGTGATGGTGAGTTGGCCAGGAATGCTGGGGTGGGGATGAGCAGGTGTTCACGTCAAGGGCAGTATGTGGGTGGGAGGGCCTGAACCATGCTGTCCTATAGGGATATCCAAGTGGTCAGTGTCTGGAACACTGAGCACTTGCCCCTTTTAAAGGCCCCTGGGGAAAGAAGGCAAGGCCCTGCCTGGTGGCACCTTAGATCTGCCTGCTGGTATATTCTTCTGCCCATGAGCATTTTCTGCTGATCCCTACATTCCTGCAATCTCTGGAGCTGGGGTGAGATGTTAAGGTGGGCATCGGACCTGACCCTTGAGATCCCTCTCTCATTGCAACAGGGGTAATGTGGACCTTTCCTCAGTCTGTGAGTACCAGTTGGAAGAGATCCAGTGGGTGTTCCGAGGACATGGTGGGGAACCAGCAGGTCAGGACCAGAGCACCACTGGGGACTAGGCAGAAACCAACCCTGGGTTGTTTGAGGAAGTGCAGAAGTGGGGTCAATACACTGACCCAGTACCCAGCCCCCAGCCTGGTTCAGTGAGTCTTTTGGGCAGGAAGTGTTCCCTGTCAGTTCCAGTGGCCTCCCAACAGCTGATAGCTCCCCTGTCCATACCCCTACCCCCACAAGTGCATCAACAATTGGCGCCATCACCAGGGTCACACCAGTTCTCTGGAGCTGGCTGACAGAACCCTCATCTTCATCAAGAAGCACCCACTGATGGACAAGCAGGTAGAGCCTTCATGGGGCCAGCCCCTGCTCATGAAAACACCAACTTCACCCACCTGGTGGCTGACCAATTTACAGGATTTGACAAAGCCATCTATACACTGCTGTTCATTGGCACAGGTAGGTAAGCTCTTGGGTGTGTCTGGGGCTGGGAGACACCCAAGAGCCTCATTCCCTGTCATTGACACTCCCTTCTCCAGACTTTTCCAGGAGATGGCTGGCTGCTCAAGGCTGTGATCCTGAGGCCTGGGGTCTACCTGATTGAATAACTGTAAGTGTTTGATAAGAAAAATGTGGAAAGCCTTGTGCTGTCACCAAGCAAGGTAGCTAATTAGACTCCATGCACTGCCATTGCACCCACTCCACCATCCCCAAATCAGGTTGGCATGGTTGGCCAGTTCAGCACACCTAAGTAAGCTCAGGGCAAGCCTGGGAAGTCAGGGTGTGTGCTGACAGGATTGGCACTCCACAGGAGCATTATGTATACCCTGGTCCCTGCAGGGCTGCATTCCCAGAATTAGTCCTGGAGAAAACACATGTTTTTTTTTAGACACCTCTATGTGGGTCCAGGACTCTGCTTACAGCCTCCTCTCTGATCCTCTCCATACTCGCCAGACTTCCCCAGCTTTGACATGTTTATGGTGCCCTCCCAGCATTGGTTTCTGCCTAGTCCCCAGTGGTGCACTGGGCCTGACCCGCTGATTCCCCACCATGTTCCCTGAAGTGTTGTCTTTTTCCTTAACCCTCATACACATTTGCAGCATCCTCTGGATGATGATTTGTTTGCCTTTTGCAGCTATTATCACTTAAAATTGTTTCCCAGCACATGGAGTAACAGCAGAAAGAATATGGGGTTGTGTAAACACTCAGATTGGCAGTTACCATTCAAACAGAGAACACCTTATGCTGTGCTGGTGCTATTGTGAGAGCCAAGGGCACTGGAGGAAAATGTTTCATGCCTTCTGTGTGTATAGCCTCCCTGTTTTCTTGAGACTTGCACATTCCTTTGCAGTGCTGTCTTCTGCCTCTTCTTCATATGGGCACCTCTCATGCTTGTGCTTCTTGGAGTCTGAGCAGCCCTGGGATGCATGTGGCCCTACCAACCCTCTCACTCCTCTTCTCCCACAGAAGCTTCTCTTTGCTGGCTCCTGCTCTCAGTTGGTCCAGCTGCCCCTGGCAGACTCTGTGAAGTACCACATCTGCGCAGACTGTGTCCTTGCGCGGGACTCCTACTCTGCCTGGAGCATCAACACTAGTCACTGTTTGTCTGTGGCCAGCTACTCTGGGTGAGCTGGGTTCTGCAAGGGCTGGGACCAGGAAGGTGTGTGGATACGGTGGTTGGAACCATGCTTCTGACACCCCTTTCCTCTGCCAGATCTCTACTTGTTCAGAACATGGGGATCTCAGATACCAGAGGCTTTTGTGACATTCATGGCACTAAGAAAGGTGAGCTTTTTTGTGTTCCCCTCCACTCCAGATGGGCTGTGGTCCTTAGGTGGATTTTCCACATCACACCTCCCTGGCCCTTGGTCTCTTGCATTGACTCTGCTACATTCTCTCTCTGTTGCTACAGTCAGGTGAATGCTGAAAAACATCACAATGGTAGTGGGCACAGACTTGGTACTTCCCTGTCCCTCTCCTCCAAGTTGGCCTATGCCCGCTGGATCTTTGAGGGCCAGGACCTACCTGCAGATGAACCAGGCTCCATCCACTATGATGCCCATCTCCAAGCCCTGGTGGTGATGACTGCCCAATATCACCATGCTGGGGCCTACAACTGCTTTTCAGAGGAGTAGGGGACATGGCTGGCTGTTGAGGGGTATCTTGTGGCTGTGATAGTGGGCCCCTCAGTGACCTGGAGGTTCAGGCCCCCATGGAATACCTATGGCTTATGTGGCTGGCTGTGGTTGCCCTGGGGGCTCTGAGCCTGGTGTTACTGGTCTTTCTGGTTTGGTCGCTTTGCCAGTGGCTTCAGGAAAATCTGGAAAATGATATCAAGGCAGCAGAGAGGACCCTATTGTACCCGCTGGAGTTGCTCAAACATCACATCAGTCCCCTTTCCAGCTCAGAAACAGAAGTGTAATTTTGAGATCCTGTTGGATACTAGTAATTGGATGGCCCCTCTAGATTGTGCCTGGACATGCTGGGGCCAGCTTGGAGTTGGGTCCCTCTCTGCACCTCCTGGCAACCCAGGCCAGCCCCTGCCTTCTTGGACACCTCTTTCTAGGGCCCTCAGGAGCGGGCCTAAGGGCCTGTGATATTGTTTAGAGACACTTTTGGTTGTTAAAATGGAAGGTGTTGTCTACATCCTTTCATGCCCAGGTCAGCTCCCACCCTAAGGACTGTTCTGGCTCAGAAGTTCAGTTGTGCTGATGTTGATAAAGAAAACTTGCCCTGTCCAAAGCAGGGCCCTTCCTCTCCAGATTGCTCTGACACACCTCTCATCTTGCTCTCCTCAGAACACTGTTGTCACCTGACTCCATTTTGTTTCTTTGTTTATGTATTTTCTAATTCCACAATGATAAAGATCTTTTTCAATTGTATTGTGTGAATTATTCCTCCTTCAAATGATACCTTTTCTCTGGGGTCATTTTGCTTTATTCAGATGTATTATTTTTTGTACTGGGGACTGAATCCAGGGTTGCCACATCCCAAGCCCTTTTTTTTTATATTTTACTTACAGACAGCATCTCCCTGAATTCCTTAAAGCCTCACTAAGTTGCTGAGATTGTCCTTGAACTTGCGATCCTCTGCTATCAGCCTCCAGAGCTGCTTGGATTACTGGTGTGCACCAAAATATGTGGTTTAATTGTTTAAAAACAGCTTAATAGTTTTTATTTCAGGGAGAAAGCTGTCCTTTCCTGCCCCTACTCTAGTTATAGTTTAACTAGTCATAAATCTCTAGAATGACAGGTTGTTGTTGTTGTTGTTGTTCAGTCCTTTGGAAATCTCTTTTATCTGCTTGTGTCTGCAGCAGTTGTTAAATCTTCTGTTAATCTGATTATTGATCTTTGATGCATAATGTTCTTTTGGGTTTCTTTTAGATGTTCTCTTTTTTATTTATATTTTAATTATTGTTATTTTATTTTTGGTTTTTGGTACTGGGGATTGAACCCAGGGACATTCTAACCCTGAGCTACATTTCCAGAATTTTTATTTTTTATATGGATTCAGGTTCTCACTAGGTTGGTTAGGGCCTTACTAAGCTGCTGAAGCAGGCTTTGATCTCCAGATCTTCTTGCCTCACTCTGAGTCATTGGGATTACAGGCATTCACCACCACACTCAACTTAGACTATAACTTTTAAAAATTGGTATATTGTAAATATACATAATCATAGGATTCATTATGCCACATCTGTGCATGCCCATAATTTGGTCAATCTTGTATATAATATTCTTAACTTGGGATTTTTTCTCCCTGGGTTTAATGTAGATTTCAGTCCTATAACTCCAAGTTGATAAGTCAGTGTGTCTGATTTTGTGAGGGAGTTTCTGCTGCTTTTATTGTCTTTGTACATCTATTCAAATGGTCCCTTTTCTCACTTTTATGTTTTGTTCATTTGTTACCTTATCAGGGAGCCCATCCCTGCCCACTGCATTATAGCCCTTCACTGACTTCAGAGCACCTAGCACCACCATAATATATACATACACACACACAGTTTATGCTCACAGATATATTTCAGACTAAGCATATATTTATGTATAAGATACACACATATGCATTATTCTTACCTTTCCATAAGCTCCATGTAAGCTCCATATAGTATCATGCTGGCCTGTAATCTCAGTGACTCCAGAGTCTCAGTGGGAAGATTGCATGCTCCAAGACAACTTGGACAATTTAGTGAGGCCCTGTCTCACAAAACAAAAAGGGCTGAGGAGTAGTTCAGTAGAAGCACACCCCTGAGTTTATTACATTAAACAAGTTTCTTTAATTTTTCAAATGATTATTTGCCTAAATCTACGAGTTGGAGGTAAATATTGATATTTAGTATTTTATACTCATTTGGGAAGATAATTCTTGACTCTTATTTTATAAGTCAGAAGAAAGAAACCAAGCTTAGCTTTTCAAAAATTGGTTACCCTGACAAAAATAAAATTCTAAACTTGCACTTGCTTCCATTCCCCAAATAATATAAAAGAATTGATTTTACAAGAACTACAAGAAACCTGAAATTCCTTGAAGCACCAGTTTAACAAATTTATCCCCACAATAATTCTGAAAATATTGATTTAATTAAGGCAAATAATTGTGTCTTGTCAAATGGGAATATTGGGCCTCTGTTTGTTTATTGTTTTATATTCCAAGGGGCTTCCCAGAAATGTACCAATTTAAAATCTTGTTAATTAGCCATTATTTAATGAGATTAACTATCATTATTTTGGAATACTAAGTATAGTGAAAATAATAGCTGAAGAATATAACTATGCTAAGCAATCAATAACTTGGTTTATTTAACCTAACAACAATGCAAATTTTATAAAGAAAGACAAGAATTTAAAAAAAAAAAAAAAACAATGTTTGTCTGTTTGTTTTCCACAGATACATCACCATGTATCTGTGGAACACAATGCTGGTTAGTGTTCAAAACATTTATTGAATGATTGATTGATGGATATAAAACCAATCTAATCATATGGAGGACCTATTTCCTCAACATTATTGTTAATTTCCTCCAGGTTCCATTGGGAACATAGGTGCTGCTCGTTATTCCTAAAGAAATTGAGATAGATAACTGGTTAGAAGAGGATATTCATATCTTCTGAATTTACTGCAAAATAGTTTCACTGATTTACAATAGCTATATAGTGGATGAATAAAGGTATGGAAAGAAATGTTACTTGCTGAGAATGAATAATTCAAGGTGCCTTTCTTTGTTTGGGGCCAAGCTCCAGATACGACATTTACTTTCCTCAACTAAAAGTACCATGAGTTTTTTCCAAAAATATAATTTATGAAGTGAATAACTTAAAATTTATCAGAGTTCATATTTATCTTAAATATATGTTCAAATTTACTTCAGTCCAATCAGTATGAAACAACTAAAACTTCCACTAATTATGTGCAGATAAAATAGCCAACCAGTTGATATTTTTAATCAATAAACTCCTTGGGGATAGTTACCTATTCTTTGTAAATTTTTATTTCAATGAAAAAATTATTATTTCAAATAATAATTTCAATAAAATAATTTACCCAAAAAAGTACATACAGATCCGAAATCACTTATACTAAATAAACATTGGAAACAAGATATACTCCATAACTTTGTGTCAAAACACAAGTGATACCAAATTGACCTGAAGCAATTTACAGTTCTTATATAACTCATTTTCAACCCCCAGCCCTATGTTGCAGCTTCACCTACTGGAGTGTGTCTTCCCCACCCCACTGGGCAGGAGCTAGTGCTGACAGTTAGGGCACCATCATATTTGCAGAATGCTTTATACCTGATCTGCCTCCACTCATGTGTTTCATGCCTTTTCCCTGTCCCCACAGAAACTGCAGGTCAAGGAAGAGTATAGAGCCACATTCAGTGAGATCAGTAAATCAGGTTACTGGCTGCTGTCAGAGATGGAACTGCAGGTGTTACTCATCATTACCAAGTGCTTTGAGGACATGAAGGTGGCTGCTTAAACTGTGGATACCAAGAATGTGGGTGCCTGAGTAGGCCAATGAGTGGGCACTGTGGGAATCTCCCAAACTAGGTAGGGCCTTGCCCCTGACTGCCCAACCACTGTTCCTTCCCCCAGGACACCCAGATTCTCATTGAGGTGCACAAGTCAGGTTATGCCCACCCTGGTGATGTGGAATTTGAGGACTTCAGCCAGCCGGTGATCTGTGCACACTCAGAAAATGGCCTGGACACCTGCTCAGATGGAGAGCCTAAGTTCCAGGGCCCTGGCCATAGTTGTGCCAAGCGCTGGCCTTTTGGCAAGAAGAGCAAGGTGGGGGCCCAGAATGTTGTGTGAGAAGACAGTGAGTGGGGCCAGCTGAGGCCCTAATGAGTTGAGCCCAGCCACAGGAATGCTGAGTCCTGGGCCATACTTTTCCTCTTTGCTACGTTCCTGGGCTGGAGGGAAGGAAGGCAAGTCAGCAGCACATTGTCCTGGGAGTCTCCTGAGGTTGAGGAGGGCAGGATGTTGTCCTGTGGCATCTGTCTGCTGATGCTCAGGATGCTGGGAGAAGATCTGCTGGTGGAATTCGTGCTGGACTGACAGTTTGTGTTCCTGTCTTTTAGGAGTGCCCCTAACCCCAGATCTCTATCCATCTGATGGATCCTTATGCTCTATAGTTTTGGTATTTTTTGTTTGTTTGTGTGTTTTCAGCATCAGATGTAAACCCTAACACCACTGGTTTATATCTTGGACAGCTCCTGACTCCCTAGTATGCCTTAGACACCTCTCACTGACACCAGCCATTCTGGTCTTCAGCCCTCTCCTCCTAAGCTGTAACCCCTGACCTTTCCTGCCTTCCACAGCCCTCTATGAGTGGCATGCCACTTTGGCCTGTGTCTGAAGACTTTCTTCATGAAAATGCCTCCTGTACCTCCTTCTAAACTGAGTCCAGAAAACCCAGTGGATTATAGCATCCCTGTTCCAGCCCCTAGACCTAATAGTCAAGGGATGTAGGAGATGGGGTAGAGAGAGGTGTGACCTCTTTCTCTGAGTCTAATGTCCTCCTTGTTACCTATCAGATTTTGTGTTGCCCTCACATGTACTTTCTGTGTGATTATGCATCTTGATTTGGGATATTATTACTATTTTTTATTTCTTTTTTGCTTTTGCTTCTCTGCATCCATACTTATGTTCATCCTTCTGTCCATCTTCATTTTCTGCCCTTGCCTCCTCCTTGCCTGTCCCTTCCTGGACCCAGCTGGTAGTCACGCCCCCCAACCCTCTTCCCCATAGAGGGTGTCATGTCCTTGACCTTGCCTAATGGGTTCCCTTACCAGCTATGTCTATGATCCCTTGGTCTTACTGAGTGAGATCAGTAAGTCAGTCATTCTGTGGCTATCATCCTTCCAGATCCTTCCAGGAGGCCATGGGGGTAAGTGAGGACTTTGGGAGGAGGGATGGCACTGGCCCTCCCATCAGCAAGGTGGTGGACCCTAGGCTTGCTTCCTGCAGCCAGCTGGGTCCCACTCCTTCTTCACTCTGTCTATGACCTTGCTCCCAAGATATTTGGAAGGGGAGGAAGGTGGACTTGAATCTTCAGGAGTGTGCAGCGCCTGGAAGCTTCAGCTTCAGAATCCCAGACTCAACCCTCTCTTTCCTTTGCAGACTGTGGCTTCAGAGGATTTTAGTCACTTTTCTCTAGAGCAGCAGAGAAAGCAGCTCCAGTACCAGTTAGAAGAACACAACCAGGAGCTGAAAAAGAGGTGAATCAGAGATAGGGCCTGGCAGAGAGGCCAGGCAGGGGACTGAAGAGTGCCATTGGGTTATATTTAAAAGAATGGTGTGCTCAACAATAGAGTGCTTGCCTAGCACAGACAAAAAGTAACCATAAAATATTTACACTCAAATGCACCCAAAAATGTCACAGAGACACCAGCAGGGAGGTTTTATAGGTGATTCTTCATGTGCCTGGAGGAAACTGTTGCTTTCGCTCCCATGCAAGGATTTCTAGAAAACAGAGTGAAAGCTGCCAGCTTATTTAGAAGGCTAGGAAACCTGGGTTCCCAAATCAGTGAGCAAGAATTCAAGTCAATGAAATTATGGTCTCATTTTTCCTCACTTCTGGTTTTAGATACAAAATCCTGACAAGAAAATTTAATGATGTACTACAAAACAATACATGGCATGGTGGTGTTAGTTGGGTGCCACAGAACTGTATGCTTCATAGTAATCACAAGAGGAAATTTTGTGTTATGTCTCCTTCACCAGAATAGGAAAAGGTTGTTTTTTAAAGAAAAAAATACATAATCAATTGGGCATTATCCCAACAATGCAAACATGGTTCAATATCAAGAAGCCTTACAGTCTAATCCATCACATTAGAGAGCTAGAAGGAAATAAAAGAATATCGCTAACTTTTTAATAATTCAAACATTTAAATATTAAAAATTAAAATCTGCCAGGTTAAAAAGAAAATCTATCTATTTTGGATATTGAAAAACTATCTATTTAGATAGAAAAACTATCTATTTTGGATATTGATTATATCAGTATAATTTCAAGGACTATAACACACACACACTCATAACAAATGTTAATATATTATTAGTGGCACAGAATGTTAACTTGAGGCAGCTCTGCTCATGTGGGGCAAGGAGTATATAAAAAGTCTCTGTAACTTCCCTCAATTTTTCTATGAATCTAATTTTTTCTCTTGAAATTAAAAAAGAGAGATCCATATATCTCAAGACATAAAATAAATAGTATCTACATCTTGCTCAGAAAATCTTTAAATATATGAATACTCTAAATTTATGTATACAAAATTAATACTTAAATGAAAATTTAGATCATTGAATTATTCTGACTATGAATGAAGTTAAATGTAATATATCCTTTGTTCCAGTTATTTTACTCATAGATTTAAGTTTAGAGCAATTTTTTAAAAAGTTTGGAAAAAAACATAGACATGATTGCTTTATTTTGGCATTGTTCACAGAAATGCCAGAATTAGAGATAATCAGGAGAAGTTGGAGACAATGTTAAGATAATTATACTGGATTTGTACAATTTCAAATGTATAAAATTGAATTATAGCTATATGAATTAAGCACAGGAGACTTATTTAGTGAGACATATTTATATTTATCCAAGTACATACATAAAACTCATTAGAAATCTGCATAAACAGAGAAGTGGGCATTAGGGATGAAGGATAAGAAAAAGGTGAGTTAGGAGAATAGCATGAGACAAAATGCAGAAATTCATGAGATGACCCCTGTGCACCTGAGATGAACACAAAAGAGAAACAACTAAAAATTTATTTACCTAAATAAAAATCATTTCACCATTTATCAATCATTTTATCCTATTAGGAAAATAAAGTATACACATTTATTTGTTTATTATTATTTTTGTACTTAAGCTGGAGAAAGAAAATAATGAAAAGACTCTTTCTCAAGGTAACTCAGAGAGTGGAAAAGTATAAATAAAGCAATGATCATGGATGACTTCTTGAGTAATGGTTCATCACCATTTTCTCTCATTAGAGTAAATACAAGAGGAAAAATGTTAGGAAATTAAGAAAAGTATAAAATCACCCCAGAGGAATAATATGCAGTGAAAATAATTCTTCTATTTATCTCTAGTGGCAAATGTCAAAGAATTATTTTACAAAGAAGCAAAAAGGAGGAGAAATATCTGAATTTTCTTTGACGGATTTCTTTTTCTATTTTAACTTGATTATGCAGCAGAAATGGATTTCTCATTTTGAAACCAACAAAGGGTGGCATTTTGGCCTTCTCACTATGGCCTTGTGTGGATTTTCTATTTGCATATTTCATCTCAAGTGCAGTATTTCTCAGTATCAAGGACTAGATACACAGCAGAGCTGTGCTGCTCAATGTATCATCTGTTCACAATGGTTTTGCATAATGGCTCTATGTTGCTTGGAGATGTGCACTTAATTGCAGCAATCCATAAAATACTCTGTAATGCTCCACACCTTAATTAGCTCTTCCACATTTTAAGGGGATGCAAGGAGAGGGAAAATTCATCTAGATGTTAAAGGAGAATTCACATAGTTTTTCCTCAACTGATATGTCATAAAATATTAAATGACATTTCCTTTACTCTTAAGAACTTTTTGAAGAGTAAAGTATGAATAAATTCTACACATCTTTTGCCACAGTGGGAGGGGAATAGTTTATTTAAAACAAGGGCAAACTGAGGAAAAATTATCCTATCCTAATGTCAAATTTAATGCATGTGCTCTTTACCTTGGCTTTCAAAATTGAAAATTAGCATAGATATCTGGACATACTATCTTAATAAGAACATCATTAATTATAATATTCTTTAAAGATCACTGTAGAGCCACAGTTGGTTTTAATTTCATATTTAGAAATATCAATTTTAGCTGTTTAATTTGATAAGGTAAAACATATAGAGAAAAAAACCTATAATGATAACACAGGAATTTTTATTAAAAATTTCATATTTATTAAAATTTGTCTATCCTCAATCTTTGTCAGTGCTAGATTTTTTTCTATTTTATAAAAATAAATTTTGAAACATATTTCTGATAGGATTTAAAATGCAAACAAGTAATATTAAAGATACACCAAGATATTATTGACATATAGCGTTAGCATCTCTTTGAGGCACTATATATTCTAAATAATTTTTTATTTTATCTAAGTCTCAAAACTTTATGATGTAAATATTTTTAAGCAAAATTCATAGAAAGAATCTATGGCATCAAAAAGGTTAAGAAACTTGATAGGGCATAAATACTAAATGGCACAAATACTAAATCTGGCACTGACAAAGACTGAGCAGAGATATTTAGTTTGATTCTGAGTACTGAAAGGAGAATAGCAATAAGGATGGTCAGAATCGAGAAGGACATAGATAAGTTTATATAACTTCCTGTTTTACACTAAAATGCATACTTCAAGTGAACTTCTCAAGTACATTTAGTTTGAAATATGTTAGAACTTCATACATGTCCATTGATAAATGAAATTGATAACTGAATTATAACAGAATGAAAGGTTCAGAAAAAATGGAAAAAATAGCAGAAAAGAAGTATTCAGACCATTCTTTTAGTTATTTTCCTGACATCAAATTTCTTTGTATATCATGAAGTTATGATATGATTATGATAAAATTATGATATGATTCAATCTGTTATACTAACCAAGATATAATTGCATGGATTTTATGACCTATATAAAAAAGAATTAAACTTTAATCATTTATTTCATCATGACAACAATCTTTAATATAACTTATAAAAATAGAATAAATATACTTTTGGTTCATAAGTGTGATGATTATTGGGTGTTCATGTGGCTGGTGTGGGAGATGTGCCTTGCTCTACATCTTGTCACTACATCTGCACATTACTTATCTGTTGTCAAAAAAAGGCTAAGGAAGGTATTTTATTAGGTAAATTTAAACTCCTTCCTTCTCTCTTGAGTTCTTATTTCTTTTTAATAAGTGATATAATTCCACCTTACTCTGATCTCTCTGCCTGGGGCCCATGAGCCACCCTAGAAATTGTCTAAAAAGAACAAAAAGAATTATCTTTCTTATTACCTTCCAATACATATCACATACTGTCCTGTTCAATTTTCAATTTAACATACTGTCTTGTTCAATTTTCAATTTTTTTTATTTTTTATTTTTTTTACAATTCTAAACCAACTAAAGGATGAAGTCTAACTCTATTTTTTTTTATTTTTTTATTTTTTTATTGGTTGTTCAAAACCCTACAAAGCTCTTGACATATCATATTTCATACATTAGCATACATTAGCTTCAAGTGAGTTATGAACTCCCTTTTTTACCCCAAGTACAGATTGCAGAATCACATGGGTTACACATCCACATTTTTACATAATACCATAATAGTAACTGTTGTATTCTGCTACCTTTCCTTTTAGTCTAACTCTAAATAATGACATATCTGAACTTTCTTGATCTCTTTACCCTCTTCACATAATTCCAGTATATTATATTTTCACTTCCCTAAACACAGTTGCTTCAAAATATGTTCAGGCCTCATATCCTGGATAAAAATTTACAGAATAGCCCTGAAAAACTACCCTAAACTGTTTAATTATTGTATTTTGCACATAAAAGTGAACACAAATTTTTCATTATGTGGATTTACCATTTTCAGAATGTTAATAGTATTTGTATGAATGTCAATGTTAATTTTTTCTTACAAGCATAAATACCAAAAGAAATTGATAAAAAAATCTTTAAAATTATTAAGGTACCAAGTAATTATAACAAAACTAATGTTTCATTTACACTATTTTTATTAAACAGATGGAAGTCTGATGGCTTTGACAAATAGATAACATAGAAATCAAGATTCAGTGAGGGAAGGAGAGAAAGAGAGAAGCACACAGGCAACTTCACATAAAAAGTAGCTTTGAGGGCTGGGATTTGCTCGCCTAGTGTGGGTGGGACCTGGGTTCGATCCTCAGCACCACATAAAAATAAAGGCATTGTGTTCTGTCAATGTACACCTAAAAAGTATATATTAAAAAAAGAGTAGCTTTGAGTACTAAAAGGTTACGCTGTCTGGCTGTTACGCAGTCAGTTACGCAGACTGGCTGGGCACAATTCAGGAGCAACTTGTCAAAAGAAACTAACTTTATTTTTAGAACTACACACGCCAAACAAAACAGCTCCTCAGGAAAAAACCCTCAGAGCCCAAATGCCACCACCGGCTTCCCACAAGCCACACACACCAACCCAGCCTCTTCCTCCCACAATCCTCCTGCTCTTGAGGCTGATTGGCTGGGTCGCATGAGCGGAGCCAAAAAAGTCCCCCAATGAGCAGCTCCGTGGTCTGAAAGGGCAGGGAAACAGCCCAATGAGCATCACCGTAGAGGAGCCAATCAGCTAGATGTTGCTAGATGTTGCTGGGGCCGCTGTGAGCCAATCATCAGCTGGTAGTCTGAAAGGGCCGGGAAACAGCTCAATGAGCATCTCCAATGAGCATCACCGCAGAGGAGCCAATCAGCTAGATGTTGCTGGGGCCACTGTGAGCCAATCATCAGCCGGCAGTCTGGAAGTTTGCTGGCAGCTGGAAGTTTGCTGGGGCCCCTTCGGCTGTGGCTCTCAACAAAATTTTAACCAATAAATCTCTAAGACAACATGGATCTGAAAGTTTTTATAATTCTTACACTTTTTAAAAAAATTCTAAGTCAAGAACTTTAACACACACAAAAAGAATTCTGAGCTAGAACAACCACAGGAAAAAAACTTTTAAAAAAATGTTTAGGAAAACTGAGAGCTACCAAAGGTTTATATTGCACCAGAGCCAGTATAAATGTGTTTAGGATAGCAAATATTTTAGTATATGAGAAGATAAATCTATACACAACATACAGAATGAACTTCAGTTTCACATAATTCACATATTGTTATTGTTTGTTGTGAGGCTTTTAAGAAATACAAATATCTTAAAAGAAACAACTGAACCTTGCCAATATAGTAAGAATTCTTGCCAAAAATGAACATATGTAGTTCTAACTCTTTAAGTATATTCTTTGCCAAAAAGAAAAGATGTATACTAAATAAGATTTATTTAAGTTTTCTAAAGTTAAATAGCAAAAATGCAATTGAATAAGTGATATTCTAAAATTGTTGGCTCTTGAAATATGCATGTTTTTTAACAAATTGAATTAGGAATGATGAGATTTTAGAAAAATCTTATCAATTTTAAGGAAGCTAGCTACTTTAATTTAAGTACCTTTTAACTCAAAAACTTGGCAACTCAGAGATGTCACATGACTCAATTATATGCATGTTTAAGAACTGTATCAATTCAACACACACTCATTCAAATGCACATTTTACTGAGCACTATACCAATATCAATGGAGGTCATAAAAGCATTAAAATACTGTTGCTATTATGGAGGATTTTATAGTCTAGTTGGAAATTCAAGACCCTAGAAATAACAGCAAACAAAAGGAAGTGCATAAAAATGTAGCTTAAAAGGGAGTCACAATATTGGTGGGTGCTTAAACAACATTTTTGGCTATGAATTAGCTTGAGTATGGCTTCATTATTGCATTAGCATTCTTCAAATATAACACCATGCATAAAAAGAGCATAATTTCATTTGGAAAAACAACAACAATAACAAAATAATGGAAAATAACTTTATTCCCAGAGAGTGTTATTAAAGTCAAAACACTAAATAAATGAATCTATACAAAGTATTCTTTCATGTAAATGCTAAAATTAATTAAAACAAAATAGTCATGTTTAGTAAGGGGAAAGACACCAATAAGTTGTAAAAGCATTAAAACTAACATGAATAGAGAAAATCATCAAAGAGCAGCATTTGTTTTCATAAAAAAACAGTTTCTCCAATTAATAATTATTTTGAATTTTGGTGAGTGGGAAAAAGTTCCAAATATCAGAGCTAAGGAAGAACTTTTTGAAAGTGTCATCATTAGAGAGAAATGAGGAAATCACAATATGCGACTCTTTCGTTAGAAAGGCCTGGGGACTCATCCAACCTGAAGGCAATGGAGGAGCCTCTGCCCTGCTAAATAAAACTCTCACAGCATTCAGATATCACAGATCTTCTCTTTTCATTTTCATCCATTTTGCATCTTCTTTTTCTTTCTAATCTTATTTCTACTAGAATTTTAGCTTTTCCAATGAATTGTCTTACTCTTTTCATCTTACATATATGGTTTGGTTTCTTCACTGGAATTTTGGTTTTGCTTTTATTCTAAGATGCATTTCACTCAAATTTATTTCTTAGCTCTAAATACTACTCTCAGATTTTAAGCCCAGTTGAGCTAATTTTCTTTTTCTTTTTTCGCTTTTGATTTCTATATCTCCTATGAATATATTTCTTCTGAATTTAAGGTCAGAAAAGTTAGAGGGTAGCCTCCATTCTGCTTAGTCTGAAATATTGACATTTCCTTTTGCAAGTTTGTGTTTTGCTAGTGATCAATATAAAAGAGAAAAAACAGCAGAAATAATAAATTGATAACTCATTGCTATAAAATTTAAGTTCAGTCTTAAAACCAGTTCCAAAATAAAAATATAGTGACATAAATATGTACAAAAGATTTGATTTTATTATCATATTTTAACTGACTCATGTTTTCATCTAAAATATTTTGAGAGGTCTCCAAAAAAATCAATCAAAGTATACATTTATATTAACATCAGAAAACTCTTTCTCTCTATTTAAAAAGATGTCATCCACTCAAACTCATTTCTACCTCTAGTGTGGTGCCTTAAGACCATCATATTCTATAGTCCTAAGAATAAATTTGGGATGCTTTCTTGGGAACTTTTAAATACTAGTGATATATAGAAATAATTTTGGCTTTGAGCAAAGAAGCCTATTCTTTATTTTACTCTTTAGAGAGTACAATTAGTCTACATTGCTTTTCTCCTAGGATACTATAATTTTGGCAACTTTTCCATTCATTGTTCTTACCCAAGGTACACGTGGGCCACAAACTTTGAAATAGAAACACATGCTCCATTTGAAGGACAAAGGTTTATCCTAGTCTAGCCTCAGTGAAATTTACAAATGTGGGGGCTGCTTCAAGAAAATTGGGCAAAAAGACGTGAAAGAAAATAAAAACCATTCTCAGCTCACTAATGGAATGAAGAAATATATTTTTGTGTTTTATTTTTAAAATGGGGACTATCTCATAATCTCTGAAAACCAGCACAATGTCAGAAAAAAATTATTGCTTAAAAAAACCACAGCAACAATCACAGCTTACCAACAATAACTCTGAGGTTTATTTTTGCCCTTCTCTAATCCAAAGAGTCTCTCTTATTTTTGGAGCATAGTGCTGTCTCTGTCTAATACAAGTTTCCCTAGCCAGTGTCTCTCACAGGCAGGTAATCTAAGAATGGCAGAAGGCATGAAGACTGTCATTGTAGGTTCTTTGCATGGCTTCCCATTATACAGGAAAGTACCTCTTATCTTCTCTGGGACTCATTTTTTTCTCCTCTTAAATTACAATAATAATTAAACTTACTTTCTAGGGTTTCTTGGGAAATTAAAATAACTAATAGAAAGAGTGATCCATGCACTTGTTAAATTAGTTTTCTTACTTCCCTCTATTCTCTCTGTATTAGTCAAGGTTCATTAGAAAAACAGATTCAATAGATTGTTTGCATGTGTGTGTGTGTGTGTGTGTGTGTGTGTGTGTGTGTGTGTGTTTGTTTGTGTGTGTGTGTGAGAGAGAGAGAGAGAGAGAAGAAGAAGAAGAAGAAGAAGAAGAAGAAGAAGAAGAAGAAGAAGAAGAAGAAGAAGAAGAAGAGGAAGAGGAGGAGGAGGAGGAGGAGGAGGAGAGGAGGGGTAGCGGGAGGAGAGGGGATACAGCTTTAGTTTTAGGCATTTGCTGAGATTGATAATTCTAAAATCTGCAGAGCACTCCTGTGGGCTAGAAAAGAGATGATGATGTAGTTTCAGTCTAAAGGAAGTCTGGCAGCAGAATCATGCTTCTTTAGAAGAACTCAGTCTTTTCTCATAAAGCCTTCAGATGATTGGATCAAATTATGACAGGTATTTTGTCTTACTGAAAATCTATTTAAATATCAGCCACATCTAAAGAAATTTTCATAGCAACCTCTGTAAGGGAATTTCATCAAAATTTTGAGACTTATTCAAGCCAAGTTGACACATAATGTTAAGCATCACACTTCAATGTAGCAAGCAGTAACCACATTTTAAGGCAAATGCAATCCATATATTCTATACTCTTGTATAGCAGAAAGTCTATTCCATTTTCTCAAAAGTAGGTGGGAAAATTCAAATCATAGGATAATGAAACCACCTTATCTTAATGTAACTAAATTTGATTAAACATTTTTATTGAACATTTTGGTAGATATTCCCCTCCTAAAGTTAATTGGTGCATCCTTTATTACCAGAAAATAGGAGGAAGTGTTACAATAGTTTTCCTTATTTCTGTAATAAGCTTTCTTTATCTTAACAGAACCAGATAAAGTTTGGGAAGTCGGGAAATGTCTCACTCAGAAGATCCTATTTAAGATTGGGAATCACATAAGGCTATATGTTCATTACACTTTGGAGGTGGGTTGACAGAAACTAATATCCAAGTAAAGGAAAAGCTTATACATAGAATCTGAGGCAATTGTGAGCCAGCAGGAGATGGGGATAAAGAGAAAAAAAAAGAGACTTTCCACCACTCCAATATTAAGAAAAGGAGTCAGAGCAGTGGGAGGTGCTCTGGGAAAAGCTACCAAAACCTGGATTTTCATGAGGTTTCCTTCTTTGAGGAACCAAATGTCTTTTAGGACCTGTCTGCTTTGAGCACCACTTCAGTGACTTCAGATCATTACCCCTGCCCCAGGGTTTACAATTGTTACCTGCAGATAATATCATAACTAGAATTACAATGAACAACGTTCCTTTTTTCAGAGAGAGAGAGAGAGAGAGAGAGAGAGAGAGAGAGAGAATTGAGATAATTTTTAATATTTATTTTGAGATTTTGGTGAACATAACATCTTTATTTTATTTTTCTGTGGTGCTGAGGATCAAACCCAGCACCCTGTGCATGCCAGGGGAGTGCTCTACCACTTGAGCCACATTCCCAGCCCACCAATATTCTTTTTTTACATTTTTTAATATAAAATATTTAAATAATTGGAAAAGTAGGAATAATATGTTTACAAATACCTGTGTTCTTGCTTCTTGGCATTTAGGATCTTAAAATTTAGGACAACATTGCTTCTAAGCCTTTTCATTAGGCAGAACAAGGAAATACATTTGAAAAGTCATGAATTCTTAGAATGTCAATTCAAATTTATTTTTTTTATATTTTTATTTTGTCTCTAACAATGAAATCTGGGTTTCTAATAACAATAACATGTAAGATCTACTAAGAATCACTTTCTGGCCAGTGTTCCCATCTAAGTTGGCCTACTTACCCTGACAACTGACCTCACTCTCATTTGGGTAATTGGGATCAAGATAAAAGAATTTAAATAAGAAGAGCATTTGATCAAGTTGAACACCACTTCTTCTTTGGAAATGTTTTCTTCACCTGTTTTGGTTTTCTTCTCTGCTTCCTCTCATCATCTTTATCTATTTAAGGTTTGAATACCTAAGAACTCAATCCAAAGGCTTTTACTTTCTTCTCTAGCTCCACTCATGTCCTTGGTGAGCTTACCCAAGCTAATGACTGTAAACAATGTCTATAACTTAATGATTTCCGTATACTTTATCAATGGTATAGAGTTTTTTTTTTTCCTGAGGTGCATTTTCATGTAACAACTTCTAATTATTATGTCACTGGAATGCCTTCTAGCTATCTCCACCTTCATGTACTCGACATGAATCTCTAGTTCTTTTACAATGTTCCTCCCAGGTCTTCTCCATCTCATCAATGTCACTTTGTCCTTCTAGTCTACACAAAATAATTAAAACAAATAAAATAATGTCATTCTACAATCCACCCTCTTTATGGTGCCTCACTTCTAGCCTTCAAGTTCTTGTAGGTGTAATTTCACCTTCATTGCTACGATGCTTGTAATTCAACTATCATGTGTCCCCTAATTTCTTAGGGAAAGTGTCCTAAAAATTTTGATTATAGTCTTTTTTTTTTCATCAAGGAAATGAAATAAATCTCTTTAAAATTGAATCAGCGTATGTGTCTCTTTTGCTCAAACTTCAAGTGGCTCTCTATTTCACTTGGAGGAAAGCAAAAGTCATTAGATGACTTGTGTATTCATTTCCTTTGTGATTTTATATCTTTACACTCCAGGTTTATGATTTTCATGTCATGTGGGTTGCTGAATGACCCCTGAATAATTCAGGCCCTCCTTGCCTTAAGGACTTTATTCTTCTTCCTTTCTTTTCTTGGAATTCTTCTCCTGATACATGGCTTGCTCTCTCTCTCTATTAATTCTCAGATCAAATATTCAATTTTTTTTGGTCTCCATATTCAAAATTAAAACCACTGCCTCCTCTCCCTTGTCCAAGAATGCTTGTCTTTCTTCATAGTCTATCACATTGCAATATACTATGGTTTAGAACTTTTTTCCATTAATAAATTTCCAGCAATTCTGGAAATGAATGAATTAGTGATCAAACTCATCAAAGCTTTATGAAATAAAAATTAGGGGAAAAATATCTCCCTGCAATATCTTAACATAGTGCTACATGTGAATATTTGTGTCCTGAAAAATTTATATTTTGAAACCTAATCCCCAAAGTATTGGTATTTGATGATGGTCCACTGGGAAGCTGTTAGGCCATAAAAGTGGAGTATTACACATGAAATCAGTACCCTTATAGAAGAAGCCCCAGAGAGCTATGTCATAAAGACACAGCAAAAAGGTGCCATCTATGAACCACAAAGCAGGCCCTCTTCAGACATAGAATCTGCCTTGATATTTTACTTCCTAGGTTCTATAACTGGGAAAAATAAATTTTGTTTTTTCATAAGTCACCTAATTTATGTTATTTTTGTATTACAGCTTGGAAAGACTAAAACACAGGTTACAGAAGTTTAATATAGATTTAGCCAGTGAAGTAATAGGCTTGCTTTAATTCATTTCCAAGGGTATTTAGTAATAAAAACTATTAAAAAGTTTTCAGTATTACAAGAACATTCATGCATGGATCTTTGGCATGGGCTCAGTATAAGGGCCACATTTAATTCATCACTCAATTTGAAGTTCCTGTCTCTGATTATGGCTTATTTAATGAGGAGCTACTTACATCTGAATACAATTGGCTGTTTTAAATGTGTTTTGAAATATTCTTTTTGATCATTATAACTCTGTGAGGTAGGTAGTGTAGACATTTTTATCATCATTTTATAGATGACTAAAGAAAAAATAAAAATAGAGCAAATGCTAGAACTTAAGTACTCAAATACCCTTCTATAAAGCTTTTAAGAGTGCACTTTGCTAATAATAAAAATTTTAGATTAGGATGTTAAGTCAAGGGATTTTTTTCCACTAATATATGACCATAACATCATTTTATTTGAAAAATAGAGTTACATTTATTTTTAGTGTAATTTAATATTTGTCCTTATAACATGTTTTCAAAATGCTCCTAAAGGCCCAACTAACTGGTATACATTGATCACTGTATTTCCCTTATTATAAGTTTGTTCTGTTTAAAAATCTGAAAAAAACACAAACCTTGAGATTTTAATTACACACTTTCTAAACCCCCACACAGCAGCTGTAGAGGAAGCAAATATCAGTTTTATTAGCATAATGGAACGACATGAGCCAAGTGAATGAATTAAATCCCAGAAGATCATGCCTTTTGGATGAGATGTGCTTAAATAGAATAAAAAAAACTATTCTGATGATTTATTTATGGTAGAAATAAGAATATAAACTTAAAGTAGCAATGCTTAAACTAATTTCTAATTGCTGTACAAAGCTGTGACCTGTTTTGCTGTCAAATGAGTTGCATTCATCCACATTCCCACAATAAAGTGCAAGCCTGTGTTTGCATTTCACAAAGAAAGCAAAGACAGGGAAAATGCAGCTCCATTAACTCAAGTGAAAAATAATATTCTCTTAGACTTAAGAATGGAATATCTAGAGGGGTCTTTCTATCATGACTCAGGCTTGATTGTACTGAGAAACATGAAGGGAGATAGTTATACAACGTAAAGTAATGAGATAATCCAGAGAGAAAATCCATGTCAAAATCGCTACACACTGAGAAATAAAAAACAGAAACCACACCGAAGGAAGCTGTACTTTAAAAATATTAAATTATCCATATCTTGACCCATTGCGTCATCTTACAGTAAAATTTTCATGAGCACCTGCCTTAACCCTGTTTTCTTCTTCTGAGCTCAGTATTTCACATTATCTATCCCCAAAAATTTTCTAGAACATTACTAAAGAAACTAATTACTTCTCACTTTTCCAAGAGGGAGTGAGGTTAACATAAGGTGAAAGAGTGAGGGGCTGGGGATGTGGCTCAAGCGGTAGCGCGCTCGCCTGGCGTGCGTGCGGCCCGGGTTCGATCCTCAACACCACATACAAAGATGTTGTGTCCGCCGAAAACTAAAAAATAAAATATTAAAAATTTCTCTCTCTCTCTCTTAAAAAAAAATAAGGTGAAAGAGTGAAAGATCTAGAAGAAAGAGAACAAGGGCAGAATAAGAAATGAAAGGTCTGCTTAAGAGTCACTTTCTGGCCAATATTTCTGTCTAAGTTGGCCTACTGCATAACTTGTTGAACATCATTCTTTTTTGAGTAAATAGGATCAAGAAAAAGCATTTAAATAAATAAGGTTCAGGTAAACTATAAATTCGACTAAGCCAGTCTCTTCAAAGGCATTAATAGATTCAGTAGTCAGTATGTCTGGTTTGGAATTTTTGCACTGCCTCTCACTCATTATGTGAACTTAAATATGTTATTTTTTCTTCATTTTCCACATTTTAAAAATGAGGATAATAATAATACCCATATAATAATACCCATCTCAACAAACTAATATAAAATGTTTAGGTTATGGTGTGACCCATAATAACGTGCAGGAAAGATTAATTGTTGAAATTATCATTTTTATTCATATTTCTAAATTGGAAAACAGCTGGAATAATACATTAGAATTTTATAAACATTATTCCACTAGTATATATAGCAATGCCTTCATTGTGATTTTACTAGAGAAGTGAGTTCAACTAGAGTGTGGATTAAGAAAGCATTCCTCTAAAAGGTACCACTGGAGAGCCTTTTATCTGGAGCCCTTGGTGACTGTGTTATAGGAACATAACATGTTTTAAAATTCATTTACATAATCCTAGCATCCTAAACATATTCCTTTAGATCAGTTTTATGCAGGATAAATGTAAGCTTTAGTAGTCACTTCTTGATTAGCAATTTTTCATGAATATTTTATAGCTGTAATATAAAAATTTGAAGAATTTCTTATATTTTTAAGTTAAAATCTAAACAAAATCTTCAATAAAAATATCCGATATTTTCAAGAAAAATAGTATGGTCTTCTTTCTCAATTTTTTTTCACTCAGAATGAAAACAACTTTAAAATTAAATATCCTACAGACCTCTCTATGAAATAATTTTCTTGTTTTCTTTTCACTTTGAGTTAAAATTCTTTAATGATATTTTTCATTAACTTTGGTTTTTAATAACAAAATTGAAGAAAGGTAAAAACTACCTACTAGATCACTCATATATTTTATGTGTTTATTTTAATTTTATAATGAATATAAATATATGAACATCATCATGAAGATGAAATTTAGTTAACACTTCTAGAAAAGCATTGAGTACATAGACTTGTCTTGGACTATATGTTTTCATATTTTTTTCCCTACAGATATCATATAACTGGTATTGATGATTATAATGTAATATTCAAAACTACAGTGTGCAAAATTTACTGAAGGCTTATTATGGGCCAGCCCTGGGATAATTCGTTTTTATGCATCATCCTATATAATTTTCACAACAACTGAATGTTGTATCAACTTTAGTGAAGCTAGTCAAATGTCCAAATACTGAAATCTAGTGAGTCCCCAAATCAAGATTCAACCTATGTTTAAACACAAAATGAATGACTCAATGTGTGAAATACATTACATAGTGCAAACTAAAAACAGGTGCCACACCTAAAATAAAAATCTCAAAATAGTTTGAAACAACATTCCAATTTCATTTTCTTATATTCTTTTCAACTCCACCCTGAATATTATATTTTATATTACATCAGATTTGTATATAGTCTCACATGAATATTTTATTTAATGATATTCTTTATGACTTTTCCTTAATAAATTAAGTAAATTAAAATATTGTTTTTTTTAACTACATGTGTATCTCAATTTATATAGCTGAGCACTTGCATTATCTTTGAATTCTTAGGCACTGTCAGAATAATTATGCTAATTTCTATTTGAGCACTGGATAATGATAATATAATTGTTAAGACTTAAAGACTTTGAAAATAGTAGCTAAAAGCTGGTGTTCTAGAAATGGCATAAAATGTTATCCTTACTATTGTTGCAGAATTTTGAAATAACTTAAAAATCAGGATTAGAGAATAAAATATTTCTACTGAGTTAAAACTGCTTAAAATTTGTAAGATCTTGGAGCAATATTAAGCAGTGTAATACATTTGTTATATTTTTATAAATTTATTATAGAATGAAACAAAATTATTTTACACAAAGACATTTTAAGAAAACTCTCAGATGCCCATTTCTTCTAAGTGGCAAAACATTGATGTTATTTAAATTTCAGCTAGATATACAGATGTAAAATAGAGTGTAGAGTATGGAGAACTAAAGTGGGAAACAAGTTAGAAAAGACTCCAGACAAGCTCTGAGGAATGAGTGACTTGAGGAAGAGGATACAATGGGAATGCAATCCAACCAGGACTATTTGGTACCTAACCAAATGTGAGAGCTATTAGTGAGTAGAAATGAAAGAAGTTCCCAATCTTATAAACCTAGAAAATCAGAGAAATTTGGTGTTATGAGAAGATAGCAAATCCAGACCATTCAGATTTGCAAAGCAAAATAAGCACAATGCTTTTAATATTGAAGGGGAAGTGTTCTGCACAATGAGGGAATAGCAGGCAAAAGCTCAGTAGGTGACATCAAGCCAAGAAAAGTAATCATCAAAACCAACAAAGTAAACTTGTTGTAGAGAAAGAAGACAACTATACCAACTGGTTCTCTTTGGATTGTTTGAAAGAGAAATCCGTCTAGAAAGCTTAGCTAAAATAAAGCTGTTTCTTAGACCCAAAATGCAGGGATAAAACAGAGCCAAGGCATACTTTAGAACAAGGGTATTGGGCACAATTAGGGTATTCTTTCCTCTTTCTTTTTATACAACCTTGCTTCATTCCTCTCTCTTAGATTTAGTTTATCTTTTTAAGTCCACACACAGAATTCATGGCCATGGAGAATAACCTATCTGATCAACTGTCTCTCCTTCACCCTACTGTCTTTTTCACCTTTCCCCTCTCTCCTTTCCTTTTCTCAGACTTAAGATTTCAGAGAAGCAGTGTGATTGGGTAATTTATTCTTGGCTTGCCAGTCAGCAGTGGGGAGGGGTTCCTGGTGGGTAGACAACCATCTAGAAAATGGCTGCTTCCTTTATTTTGTATGAAATGAAGTGTATTTTTCAAAGGAGTTGTGGAAATCTGAGCCAACACTGCAATGGATGATCTCCTCAAGGATCAGAGATGTAGTCTCAATGATGCCTCTGCTTCAGAATAAAATGGAGAAGAGAGAAAGAGTCAAAAATATTTTTTTTAAAATCTAATGTGTACAGAGACACTGAGATCAGGGGTAATGAAAATCAAAAGAAGCAATATATATTCAGCAGAAAAGAAATAAGTAATATGCTGATTGTCAATCCACCATTGGATTTGACCAATGAAGATAATCAGTTGCTACATAATTTGATAAAATTTACATATGCAATGTCTATATTATTGTGCGCCAATATTGTGCAATAGTTGTAACCAGTATTAAAAAAAAAGGAGGAAAATTAAGGTAGTCTTTTATGCCATTACTAGTAACTATTAGCTGACTCCTAGTGAACTCTGTTTTAATCTAAGCACCCACAAATAACTACTATAGGAGCCTTATTTAAAATTCCTTACTGGGATGTTGATTTTGAATTCACTAGTCTAGGGTTTATGGAATGACACCACATTTCTATTTTGTAAAAAATGAGAATACATTTCTTTCTCCATTCTGTCAGAATCTCCCCACCTTTCCAAGACTTTATAAAGTGAATGAGATGTGATCCTCCCCAGAACTTCCCTTGATTTGCTGGGAAGTAAGTTGTCTGGGTCAGAGGAAAGAACTATTTTTAAGCAACCATCCACTTTTACATTACTTGGGTTCTATTTTCAGCATCCAAATTTTATTTCTGTTTAAAGACAATTTACCTTGACACAGAAATTAGACAATAAAAGTATTGCAGAGTTCAATCTATTACCTTTGAATAATTTATATCTTTCTCAAACAATGGTTAGAAATAAAATTTAAATTTCTGATTGAGGTGCAGTTAATTCTAGAAAGTGTTATTCTTGCTTTATAATAACTGGCACATGCAAAAAGACAGGCATGGGATAAACTATGTCTGAAAGCCCTCTGAATGCAAGTCAGAAGAGATAAAAAGACAATAAAAATATGTGTAAGGGTAGGAAAAAAGATGTAGGAAGTATTCATCTATGTACAAAAATATATTTGCATTGCAAAATTCTAGCCAGCAGAAGACATGGAACCTCTAGAATAATTTATGGTATCATCATCCAATGGAAAAAAATTTTTTCCTGTATTTAAAACTTTGCAACCTCTATAATTTGAATTTATAATTATATTTTAATTATATTTTTAATTAGTTGCAATTATATTTGAGAATTATTAAGTGAACACAGTTTTGATTATTGCTAGAGGTTTATGGAATCAATGCAGCAATGACTCATGCTCACTCCATTCCTTATTGTTTTAAAAACTCAGGGCTCATTCAAAATGTCTTCTCACTTTACTGAAATAGACTGCAATCACCCCTGGTTCCTTAGCTTTATATATGTTTTCTTACTCCTTTTTTTTGTTGCTGGTACCAGATATTGAACACACAGGCACTTAGCCACTGAGCCATATCCCTGGGCCTTCTCATATTTTATTTTGAAACAGGGTTCTCACTGAGTTGCTTAGGAACTTGCTAAATTGCTGAGGCTAGTCTCAAACTTGTAATTCAACTGCCTCAGCCTCCCTAGTCACTGGGATTACAGGGGTAAACAACTGTACCTGGCTCTAACCTTCTTTGTTTTTACTACATTTTTCTATATACATTCTAATCATCTTTTAAGATCAAGTTAACATTCAACCTTATTCATAAAGTATTACCCAGATTTTAGTAAGAATCTCTGTCTCTCTATGTATGGGTTTACCCACCATTGACACATTATTGTTACATTTTTCTTAATGCCTCATTTCTGAAACAACACTTCTTAACCTTTTATTATATGAATTCATTATGTTTATTAATTTATAAACATACATTAATTGTTCTATGAATTTTTTTTTCAAATTCAGACAGAAAATTACTACAGTAAAGATTGGCTAATATTTCTATCAAATTTTCTGATACAAGAACCTACACAAGGCATGGAGGTGACAATAATTTGCCAACCCCTCTTTTACACTTAGTATTCTATTGACAAATACATTGCTAGGAAACTATGGGTTCTAAAGTAAATACTAAGCTTTATCGAGAGGAGGAAGTTAACACTTCAAAAGTAGGCCTAACTTACTATATTAAAACTAAGCATAAAACTAGAACTTGGACCTAAAAGTCAAAAAGTAAAATAAAATAATGCTTTTTGGCTAATTGAGAAACATAAACAGAAAAAAAAAAAACTTTACAAACAGTGAATAGATTACTATGGGAAATATAAATTGAATCATGTGAACTATGAATCTAGTACATACTATCATAAGTAGATACACGGATTATATAGATAGATAATTTGAATTTTTTCCAAATTCAAAAAAGCTTAGACACCTTATGACAGATTTTTGGCTTTTAGGAAGATATTTTGGTTTTTAGACAAGTGCATATTTTTGATGAAAATATGTTTTCAGGTTACTATCAAACAAATTTAATACTATCTCAAAATAGAAGAAAAAATAATAAATAACTCGAACTGTTTATAATATTCATCTTTTAGAGGATTTAATTTCCTTTTCAAATAGTTATATGAAGGCATACAGAATTTTGTGACTTTCCTCAAGCTTTAATTATGACATTTTTTTAAATTCTCAATTTTATTAAGGAAGCTAAGGTCAACAGGCAAAATATTAGCACATGAAAGCACATTTCAGAATGAAATAAAATGAAAAACAAAACTAGAAAACAAACTTAAAAACAACCATGCAAACAGACATATATCAAAAACCGAATGGTTGAAATACATGCATTTTGGGTAACTTATAAATAGTATTCATGCACTGAAATAGCATTGACACCAACAGAATAGATTTCATGATTTAAGAGAACTTGGAATAAGCAGAAAAGTGAATCACCATAACCATGCAAAATGGACATGGGCTCACCTTTAACTTTATTCTTTGAAGCAGCAGCTAGTACCAAGGAAAGGTTGCACAAGAAGAAGAAACAAATATTAGATATTAGACAGACTTTCTAGTTGGCAAGAAAACAGAGATGCTATTAGTACTAAGTTGAAAAGTACATTTATATTGCCCACATACTTTATATCAAGAGAACCTATAACAAAGAAAATGACAATTGTTATACTTCATTAGTATATGATTGAAACACAGGAGTAAGAAAGTAAGACAGGAGGGCCAATAGTGAGGTGCAACTTGAAACACCACAAGACACCAAACTCAAGGAACACACTTCTTTCTCTATGTTTTTCTTAGTTCTAAGACTTAAATGATAATCAATAAAAAGTTATTCATACATAGCTATTATTTTGCAGAGGAGTGTACTGGGGAATGAATCCAAATGTGCTCTACTACTGAGCTACATCCCTACTCCTTTTTATTTTTTATTTTGTGACAGGGTCTTTGCAAGTTGGCACAGGCTGGGCCCAAACTAAGGATCCTCTGCACTCAGCCTCTAGATTCATTGTTATTACAGGCATGCTTCACACTTTAAATATGTTTAATACCATTTAACAATTAAATTGTAAACCAAAAAGTATGAATTAATCACAAGGGCAGGTCATTTTATTTACTGAATGCTTTACTAAATGCTGAGCCTGATGTCTCACACTTTCCCTACATCTTCCACATGATGATGACAACTTGGAGAGTTAAGTTTTGATGTTTGTGCCTCATAGGTGTGGAAAATGAAAGTTAGAATTGTCTAGTTACCTGCTGAAGGTGACAGAGCACAAAGAAAGCAAGTTTTGAATTCTAGCCTAGGTTTATCAAATCCCAGAATCTGTGCATGAAGATTCCACCCTGTGGTGTTTGAATAAATTCTTTTTTAAAAAAATATTTATTTATTTTAGTTTTCGGCGGAGACAACATCTTTATTTGTATGTGGTGCTGAGGACCTATTCCAGGCCGCACGCATGCCAGGCGAGCACCCTACCGCTTGAGCCACATCCCCAGCCCTAACAAATTCTTATAATTGGGTAATGATTTCCAGGATTAGAAAAGAAATAACCAACACCTATGCTTTTTCATAGAAATACATTACCCACTTAAGTGATTTTGCCAAAATTAACAAACCTGGATAGAATCATGACTCTGTATTAAACTTCAGTTTTCCAATAAATGCAGGGTCAAAAAATATGTCAAATCAATGTAATTAGTTAGATATTTAATTTTGAAGCCACATAAAATTTTGGCTATTTTTTCACTTATTAAATACATTCCAGGGAAAAATATCAATTGAAGGAACAACCTGCAAACTGGGGAAGCTGCTCAAGGGTAGAGTCATGCACAAAACCTGAGTTCATTTTCTAGCCATGCCAAAAGAAAAGAAGAAAGATGAATCAACCAATTGTCACATGTGGACTTCTTTGGATCCTGATTTGAACACTGGATATTATATTAGGTTAGTGTATTACTAACATTTAGATGAGATAATATTGTAACTGCATTTTTAAAGCCATTATCTGTTTATAAAATTAAATAATTATAACACGTTGTGTGTTATTTCATATTTGTTTCAAAATAATTTTAGAATTTGTAATATTTATTACTTCTTCATATTTATTTAAATGTTTTACATTTTTGATAATAAAAACTGTTTAAAATACTCTACAAATTCAAATAAAAATCTAGGTATATTTTATTTGTAAGTATTATCTTTTTCCCTTAATACGATTTAATATGATAATGTGTATTAAACAAAATAGTATTTGTTATCTACATATATTTATATAGAATTCGAACAATTTATCTTGTGAGTAAATTATTTACAGTATGAATAAGTCAAATAGGTAACACTGAAGTAATTTTATTAAATTATCTTAAAACCATGAAATCTTAGTAATTCATTCTCTCATATAATCATTTTACTTCCAGAAAGATGCAATATAAAAGCATTGTAAACTTTTAACTACTTTATTCATGTGTATTTTGAGAATTAAATAAAATATATAATTTTTTCTTTTCGATGCTCCTGCAGTCTATAAATTCAAAATTAATTATATGTATCAAAAAATATTATTCAGCATTAATATTTTTCTCTCCACTATTTCTATGCTTCCAACACTGAGTTTACTACTATCTTTTTCTATATTTATTTTTTTTTGCTGTGAAAAATCTCTTTAAATGTCATGAGTCACTGCAACTTCTAAGTCTCTTTCTTACAATTCATACTTCCCTACAGCATATGGCTTTTGCCCCAGTAAGTATAGATACAGATTTTCAAGTCAAAAATAGGATTCAAACTCATGCCTTTAGAGGATACTATAAAAATAAATGAAAAACCTTAGATATTTCATCTATATAATATTATGGAAGCCTGGAGAAACTACAAACATAAAAGGGTCTCAATACATAGAGTACATGGAAAACCTTTGACGTGTATTTTATTTAAGAGTTCACTCTTGCAAGTGTACATTCTATGGGTTTACAGTTAAATGAAAATGCTTGTAACTAAAAATGCTTGTTTGAACAATTTTTGAGCCACCAAAAATCTTTTATTGAAATGTAGAATCAGTGGTGAGATGGTACCCAATACTACTAAACCAAGAAACTGTTTTAGAAATATCTAAAACCTATAACTAAACAAAATATATTATTGAAAATTTACTTTATTTCATGTTATTCCCCAGATCCTCAGCAGCCAAATTTAATTGAAAGATTTAATATATGTACTTAATTACATGTTGCCATTTATAGGTACACTATTAGATGAAAGAAGTGTTGATAAACATATCCTTAAAAATAACTCCCCAAATCAGTGAGGTTGGTCACATTTTCTATTTGGGGGCTATAATACCTTGAGAATTTTCTGCTGAATTAGTACCCTAATTAAAATTTTTATTCCCTACTTTATTTCAAAATACATTCCATTTTACTAATTTAAGCGCATGCAAAGTAAATAATATTTCTGTGCCCATATTAGCGGTGGTGGAACAGTAAAGCAATTATATATGTTCACTTGAATACTTTTTTATACGACTGTTTTACTGAGTTATTTTGGATTTATAGCAAAACTAAGAGGAAAGTACAGGGATTTCCCATATGCTCCCAGTCTCCACAAGTGCATAGCCAAACCTGTCAACTCCCCCAGTGGAGTGGAACATTTCTTACAATGGATGATCCTACATTGACACATCATGATCACCCAAAGTCTGTAGTTTATGTGAGTTCACTCTTGCAAGTGTACATTCTATGGGTTTATAATTGTATCCTGGTAACTGAAAATGCTTCTTTGAACAGTTTTTGAGCCATCAAAATTCTTTTATTGTCATGTAGAATCAGTGGTGAGTTGGTACCCAATAGTAAGAGTTCCCAATCTATGGTTGAAGGTAGTATGAAAAAATATATATAACATAATGTTCTCTCTATGTGTACTGTTGCTTTTGTATGTGTGGATAGGGAACACTATTTTGTGTAACCATATGCACATATAAGTTTTCTGAGTTCTTACTATATCATCGATAATTTAGTACTTTTAATTTTTTTCTAGAAAGAATAATTGCTGGACTCTGTATTAGTGATGACAATTATTTTCAATGAGAGAACCAAAGTATCACCCATTAAAGGTATTTATTGACTGGTACACTGGTATAAAGTGAGATAGTTCCATATGCAGCTAATATAGACTCTAGGGAAATATGTAAAATTCACTAAATTCTATTTAGTGAAGAAATATCACTAAAAATAAATAAGTATGAAACTCAGGACCATATGCTATTGATTTGTCTTATCATTCTCAAGCAATTTATCATTAATGAAATATAAAGTAAATGTTCTTACATTCCTAATTACTACCTAATGGGTTAAATCTGGAAAAGTTGTGCAAAGAGAGAATGTGGGTAGGAATAATTTTCAAGAGTCTGTCTAATCTCCTTCAATGTGTCTTCAGGTAACACGTTTAAATCCCAGGACATCAAAAGGTAATCATTTTATCTGGCAAGGTCAAGCTCCTCCATGCATAAGCATATATACCTTAAGAAATGCTTGGTTTTGCCCTCTATCATATATCTGCAGTGAGGAGCTTGAGCAAGATGAAAGGTGACCTCCAGGATGTTGTGCATCAGCCACCATGTCCAATTCTCTACTGCTACTTCTCTGATCTTGTTGTGACTTTCACTTCAGGTAAAATGATTCCTTAAAACACTATAAGGGCTCGGGCACAGCATACGCTAAGGAATGCTGATCCTAGGATCACTTAAATTCTTATTTATTTCCCACAACTTTTAGAAACCAAATGGAGAGGAATGCACTCATTTAGAAATGTCATTTTTCAAATCCTTTAGACAAGATGGTCAATTATTTTTATTGTAATATATTATGATTAGGTTTCATAACATATAGATGCACTATTCATGTCTTTATAGGTGACAAAACAAGAAATGAGATTATTAATTCAACAATGAACAGATGAATAATTATTAATATTTTGGTAGCAGTGAAAATTTTGTTATGGAGAACATCAGAGGCATCTCCTTTTGGTACAGTCTGCTTTCTACTTAACATCTTTATTTCATATTCATATAGTCAGTGATTTTTGTATAATTTATTTTATTAAGTTAATTAGTTCTGGGACACTAGGAATTATTCTATCTTGATTGATACAGTAATGCTAATCATAAGGTGAATTTTAGGTTATAGACTATGGTTAAACAATATAATCAATATTTTACTGAAGGCATATTGGATGTTGGGCAATTGAGGATCCCCTATAACTACATCTCAATTTGAAATCCACAAAAACAAGCAACACATGTGACATTTTTTAGCAGTATAATACAGTTGTCACAAATGTATTTCAAGACAATTAAAAAGCATGTATTTAGTATGTCATAGTTTGGCCCATCTTATGATCATATGAAAATTTAAAAATACATATTATAAAAATCATGTTAAAAGCTATGTGTAAATTATATATATATATATATATATATATATATATATAATGTTATATATAAATGTGTTATATATGTGTTTTATATATATATATATATATATATATATATATATATATATATATAAATAAAATTAAATTTCTGTGTCAAATACAATGTTAATTAACAAGAATAATTATTTTTGGAGAACATAATTTTATGGTCTGAACTTTTTATCTGAGTCAAACATTCTCTGAGTGGAACTTTATTTATGTGGTTATTTCAATATTGTGAGGGAAGGGGTGACCTAATGTAGTCTGCCCTTTATGGTAAAATGCCTATAGGTAACATTATTTGGGTCATATGGAAATATAATGGAAAATGGTCTTAAAAGTTCATTTTCAGAAAATCTATTTGGTGCACTAGCAAAATCTTCAGCACAGTAACTTCATGGAAAATTTTCTGGAAAATTTATCACAAACTTTGCCTAAAAGAGCACTTGGGGAAAAATTATTTCAAACAGTGTCCATTATTAAAATATAATGTCAAAATGACATAGGAATTTGCAGACATATGAAAACAATTGTAATTACAAACTACATAATTACAGTGTATTAAACAAGCCACTTCATATTTTATATGTGGAAGCCAATTAGGTTACAGATATCTTGGAATGTCATGAACTGTCTCCTCTGTAGAACAGGGTAAATATTTTAGAAGAAACTCTAAATGAAAGCAATTATGAACACAAAACAATTATGTTTCACTCATGAACACAAGTATCACTATTTTATATTAATATTGGATTCAAGTAGTCTGAAATTATAGTCAAAATGAAATTTGAAATGAACTTTGCCACTGAAAGTAGAAAAAAATGTATGGAGAGAGAGAGAGAGAGGGAGAGTGAGAAAGAGAGAGAGAGAGAGAGATCAGGATATGTAAATGATGCAGAAGTATATTCTGTGTGCTCAATTTCTGAGCATCTCTAAATGTTACTCCATGTATACAGATTCCTCAGAAAAACTGGAATGAAAGAAACCCCCATTTGACCCAGTTAGCCCACTCCTCTGTTTAGATCTAATGGACTTAAAATAGCATACTAGTAATGCAGCCACATCAATGTTTATATCAGCTCAATTCACAATAGCCAAACTATGGAACCAACCAGATGACTAAAGAAAATGTGGTATATACAACCAATTGGATATTAGCCATATTGAAGAATGAAATTTTGACCATCACCAGTAACTGGATGGAACTGGAAAATATCATATTAAGTGAAATACGCCAATCCCCAAAAAAACAAAAGCCAGACATTTTCTCTGATTTGCAGATACTAACTCATAATGGTGGGAGAGGTGGTTAGGGAAGAACAGAAGTATTTTGAATTACACAAAGGGGGAATGAAAGGAAGGGAGGTGGAATGGGAATAGGAAAGACAATGGAATGAGTCTGACATTATTATCCTATATACATATATGATTACATGACCAATGTAATTTTACATCACATCAACCAGAAGAATGAGGTATTATACTCCATATATGTATAACTTCAAAATACATTCTACTGCCACATATAAAAAATATAAAAATAATAATTAAAAATTTTAAAAATGTTATGGCAACCAAGTGCGGAGATGGGGAGATGGCATCATATTGTGCTACAGGTAAAATAGATTCTATTTTTGCTTCTAATATCATCATGACATTTTATATATCAAATACTACATAGAATTATCAGATTACAAACATATACTTTTAAAGATAATGATTATGATATACAATAGTTCATAGTTTAATAAAATACCCAATCGTGAAGAAGTTAGATGGTTATCCTTTTTGTTTGTTGCTGTTGTTTAAACTGATACCTTCCTCTTTGAGGGTTTTTTTTTTTTTTTGGTAATAGGGTTTGAACCCAGGGGCACTTAACAATTGAGCCGTATCCCCAGCCCTTTTTTAATATTTTAATTAGAGATAGGGTCTCACTGAGTTACTTAGGTCCTTGCTAAATTGCTGAGGCTGCCTTTGATTCCATGATCCTCCTGCTTCAGGCTCCCATCTGAGCCACTGGGATTATAGGCGTGCACCACCATGCCCCGCTGCTTTGAGTTTTAATGTCTGTAACAGCTACATTCATAATGAAACCTAACAATAACTTTGTAGGCCATTACCTTGAAAGACCTATTTAAGCATACCAAAGATATCTAGAAATGTGCATTTGTTAAAAGTAAATAGCCTACAACAATTAACAACTTCATTAAATCAAACTAAAAATACATTCTTTTAATAAGTAACCTTCCTTTACAGAAAATGATCTACCATAAATTTTGTAGAGTTAATTAATATTATTAAATCTCACAATTTGACAAGCAATGTAATGCTTTTAAATGAAATGTTTACACATCTATGATTGCATAAGGAGTCACAAAAAATTCTAAGATCTGGCACTGTTAATTCCAAACTGAATATGGGGAAACTTAGGCTGGAGGGACAGTAAGAAATTTTCTCAGTAATACCAAGTCACTGACAATAGGATTAAGAAGTTTCGAAAGCTTCCAAGTCCCAACACAGGAATCTTCCCCTTATACCATAACTCTTGATTTTCAGTAGCCATTGTTCTGGCTTATCTCATCTATAGAATTACATAGTATATCTATCTTGGAAAGTAAATATTGTGTCACAATGTCGTTTTATAATTTTACAAACCAGTTTATGTATGCATATTAATAAATATGTTGACAAATCCCACAAATCTACAGAAAATTATATTTATGAGAGAAAAGTTATCAGGATTTTTAAATAGTCAAACTGTAACTAAATTTATTCAGGTTGTTTACATTTTAATCTACTATTAAGCCTAAAATCCCACCTGGGATAATTTCAGATAATCAGAGAATCCTAAGAGTGGGAAGATACTGTTAAATATTATGTACTCTAAGTCTCTTCCTTCCCAGCATTGTTAAATACTGTGAACTCTAAATTGAAAGGCTGAGATAGTTATTTAGAATCACAAACTGCAACTGTTCATTAGTTTTAAAATGTAGATAATATTGCTTAAAAATTAAAGTGAGCAAACTATAAATTCTGATTCACACTTTCAAAACAAGGCCTGAACATGAGTCACATGCTGTGCTAGTCAAAAGCCAATGCAAGATCAATGAATGGAAGATTTTTTTTCCCCACAGTACTACCTAATATTAAACTTCTCACAATGGCTCAGATGTGAAAATAATTTTGAAGTTATAGTTCTTTGTATAAACTGAAAACAAAATATATCCATTTTTTCCATTTTGGAGATATAATTTGAATATAATTCAAGTTAAGATAATCTAAGAGCCACTTATTGAATGTGCAGTATAAATTATAGGAATAATGATGTACTTGGACAAAGAATGTGATTACTTCTAGTCCCTGTCATGGGAGATTTTATACTGTAGAAAAGAAAACAACTATCTAGAGAAGTAATTCAAATAGAACTTAATTGTAAAACTTGGGCTGGGTCAACAGTGTGGGATTAAATTTTGAAAAAATCAATTCCCCAGCTAGATGAAGCTGGTTGGAAATCTGGGGCAACAGATGCCTGTACAGACAGCAACTTCAATGCAAAGGTCCAGAGGAAAGGGGATTCATGGTGTTGGGAGGAAGGAGTGAGTTCAGATTGCTCTGCTGTGAAGCTGAAATAGAAAATGTGTTTTGTGGAAAAGTCTACTTCTACATATACTCAGCACGAAATGCTCCAAATTATACTTATTACACTTTTCTATAGTAATAGATCCTGGTAGATGAAGTAAAGATGGAATGGGCATGTGATTCCGTTTCCTAAGAGCTACAAGATTTACTTGCTAGTGTACTAGAGTAACACACTTTCCTGACTAGGGAAGACTTAGTGTTTAAAGAAAGTGCTCCTATGCAGGCAGGCACTTACAGCATACATTGAAACTGGCAACAAAATTAAGACAACTCCTCCTTAAAACCTCATAAAACCTCCTCTTCAAAGAGATTTATGAATAATGTGAACTAAATTCAGATGCCAGTCCAAATAGCCTCTTCTTTTTCAAGGTTTCAGTGTGTAGAACTGTGATCAAAAGCCTTCATCAGTCATGATAGTTGCATTTGTCCTCACTCCAAACAAACCGTATTTGCATGTGAATGTTTTTCATTGAAATGAGATATATAATATGCCAGCCAAGGCCCAACTAAAAGGCATTTTATGCCATTTAAATTCAGTCAAATTAAAGGCTGAATGCAACCTAAAAGGTCTACTCTCAGAACAGTAATTTGACACATCATAAATAAGAACCATTTTTTGTTAGCGTAGGTTCAGCACTTGTCAGAAAATTGTACATAGCCGTATTAACAAAGTGCCGCCTCTTAGGGAGAAATAAACTATAAGGAAAACTTTGTATGTAAAGCAACAAAACATACAAACAAAGAGTGTAATATAATGTTGCTGGCTCATGTTGACATTTTTCACTGACAGGTACAGAAAAGTATAGAAAATGCTTTCACTTGCTTAAAGACTAAAAGAAACAGTCACAATTGTTTTTAGTTGTTGTTTAAAATTTAAACAGAATATTATGTTAGGGAACAGGTCAATACATTGATCACTATTTAGTACAGGACAGTGGTTTTAACTGATCAGCTTAATGCTTGGTTTTGAAAACTGAGAACCAGAAGCATTGGTAAAATTATAAACTTAAAGGTCAAAATTAAATTGAAAAATATCAAGTATTTGTAAAGGTTACAATATGTTTTTGAAAACTTTAGTGATTTAGAAATGATCTTCTTACTGAAAAGTATGAAAAGATCTTACAACTAGTTTTTTTTAAATTCTCATTGATTAAAAATAAATAGCATAGGATTACTTAAACTGAGATACATGAAAATTGATAATTGAATTAGGAAAAACACTAGATTCCAAAAGATAGAGAGGATTGTAGTAAAACAGAAACAATATAAAGAAAATATAGACTCTTCATATCAAAACTGTCCTACATATTCAACCTCATTTTCTCAAATTTTTCTACATTCAACCTCTGTATATATTTTAAGTAGGTCTATTTAATTTTCCCCTGAAACACAGTTTCCTTGTCACTTTTGTATTGTCAATAATATTAAGAAAAACATCATAAGATTGTGCTTTCATGATGAAATGTTTTTTGTGGTGATTGTTAAAAATAGCTTTGTTTTTATATCTGGATTCTTCTTATATATTAAAAAATTAAGATTCCTATAGTATAGGAAATATTTAATACTCTAGGTACTGTAAAGAAAAGTCTCAGGACATCAAACGTCAACTTCTAAGTCCTCTTCACAGGCTTGGATTTCTTAGGCTGTCCCAAATCAAGGCTCAAAACATTCTACTTACTATCTCAGCTCCCTACTAGCAGGCGATTGGAGCATTAAAGTTTTAAGAAATTATTTTCCCAACTCTCCCTTTTGTAAAATAGAAAATCTTTCCAAGAAACTCTTCACATCTGGTAATAGGAATTCCTGTGATATTATTCCACATGGTAAAAAGAGTTGGCATGTAAGAGGAAAATCTGGATTACTGATACTTAAAATCTAATTCCTTCAAGTACATATTATTAGAGAGTTATTTAAAAGAATGAAGAAAGTCTTATTCTTGAAAAGGCAAAATATACTAATACACATTTTTAAAGAAGCTAAACTAAAGGGAGTTAGGTTTTTTGCTTAGTAAAAATTGTGGGAAAAGGTTGAGGGTTGGGTGCTTCCAAGAAATTGTTTTTATATTACTAGGTAGCATTAAATTAATCTGCACAATCTTAAAGCACACTTTCTTAACTTCCAGGAATATGGATTTTTCAGTATAGATGTTACTATTTTGGTAACTATACAATTAGGTAGGAAAGTTGTGAATCAACGAAGTGATCCAAGAATTATAAGAAGATAGTGACTTTTAGAGAAATTTCCTACCTGCATTAACTATATATTCCAATTCCTATTTCACAATAAAACTATTAATGACATAGTCTTCCTGAGAAATTTACATATTTATCATCCAGAAAATAATGGTATTTTATTAAAGGAGATTAATAAAACCCAAGAAACTCATACCAGACATATTAGTTCTAAATCTACATACAGAAAACTAGTGATTCTACATATTCTTCAAAAATTCTATTACTTGATTTTGTCATATAAGACATACATATTTGGTAAAAAAAATCTTAAGTAATTAAGTATTAAAATTAAGTATTTAAGAGTATAAACCCAAAGTCATATCAAATTTAAAGTATACCTATACCTGCATAGGTACATATTCAGATACATATGTATAATTATAAGTATATAATTCTAAAAGTAAACCTCTGTTAGAATATATTGAATATGATAATTTTCTAAACCACTTTCCCTTTGTTCTGATTTAACAAATAATGTATAAATTTTCTAGTTTCCATCATGAAAATAACAGAGAAACAATCAGGGATTTTTGTGTGATGACCTACATTTTCTTCTCTCCCTATATTCACTTGCAAATTGCTTATTCTGATATTGAGAATATATATATATATATGTATATATATATATATATATATTCATATTTCAGTAAAAGGTGTCATCAGTTCTGAAGCAGATGCATTCATATGTAAATAATCATCATAAACAAGTCAATAGTGAAAATATCTAATATGCTAGGGAAATTAGGACAATTCTGATACAAAGGTATCGACTTTATAGGAAAGCAACAAGGAATGGCTTGTGGCAGAGAAACATAATATATCAGTAGGAATGTGAATGCTAATGAGCAGAAGCCAAGGGGTGGGGATATAGCAACATATATTGCAAGCAGACACTGATGAGGGCAGATGTAGAAAAATGATTATCAACTTTAGACCCCTAGAGCAACATGAATGAAATCACATCCTTGTGTTCTGGGAAATAAAACAGGCAACTTAGATAGAAATAAAGAGAGGCTTTAATTATCTAAAAGTAAATTGGGAGCAACCCATGGTAATACTGAAGTGGGGTTATTAGAGAACACAATGTAGAGTTAATTCAGAAATCAGTTTGTTCAAAAACATCAACAGCTGGGTTTAATAATAGACACAATGAATCAGAAATGAATAAAACCTTGAGATGGAAGATTATCTGAGCAACTTTAATCATATTATTAGATTTACTAAAGAAAATAAAATGACAAAGAATCTAAAAAGGAACTTATTGGTGTGAATATAGTTTGGAGGAATATTTTCTGAGTAATAAATCTGGTGGCATACTAAGAGTTAGTGTGCATATTTTTTGGATGCTCTCTAGGTTTTATGACACAATGAGTGAATTATATGAATGAGAAGGAATTCGCTAAAAATAATGAAGGATAAACTGTGAGGGGAGAAATCCATATGTTACCATTGAATGCGTTTTTCAGAATTTAAATTAGATTCCAATTAGCTTCTTCATTCCTAAGTCTTTGGAATACAAAGTTTGGGAGGTCAGATACTAGACTTCTCAGTCAGTCCTTTAACAAATATTTAATGAGCTAAGCTCACAAATGGCAGGAGATTCTGTGCAGCAAGGTCTAGTTAAAAATGTCTCAACTTGCAGAGTTCAAAAAAATATATAACGAAGGCACCATGAAGCTTATAATCAGGAGCTGACTCCTTGTACATATATTACAAATTGAAGAATCTTAATAGAAACAATGTAGATGCAGGAATAAGCTTATGCCAGATAACCTAGTTACTTTCATTAAAATCATCCATATACTGCTCCTTGTCAGGCTCATGTAAATTATCTACTCAGTATAAGCATTTGATACCAAGTTCAGAACAGCAGTCTTTATCATGTACTGAGGTAAACAAGTGATGCCATTTCTCTGTGCTGGTAATTCTTCATCTTTAATTGGGTAATGATAATAACTGAACCTGACTTGCAGAATTATAATAAAATATAGATGAATCAGTATACAGATAGTACTCTGAATAGGGGCTGGTATACAGTAAGGTGCTTTGGACTGAATGTTTATATTCCCCCAAAATTCATATGTTAAATCCTGAATCCTACCTGTGATAGTGTTAGCAGAAGGAAAAATCTGGGAGGTAATCAGCTTATAGGGTGAAATCCTCATGAATGGGAGGAGGGCCTTCAGAAAAAAAGACAATAGGGAGCTTCTCTCACTCTTGTCTCTGCCAGAATGTATATATTCTAATATAACCACAGTTGGTCCATTTGTAAACCAGGAAGTAGGCCTTCATCAAGAACTGGACCACACTGCTACCAGGAACTTGGACTTCTCTTTGCTAGAATTGTAAAAAACAAATTTTTGTTGTTTAACACACTCAGTTGATGGTTCTTTGTTTTAACATCTTAAACTAAGATGAGGGCACAGAAAATGTCCTGTATTTATATTAAAATTCATCACCTTATGTTGGATTGTCTGTTTCCTTCCTGTCTTCTCTTTGAGGACTTGATTTTCTCTGGTAATTATGGGGAAGCCATTACCTCCTAAAGAACTTTACATTTTATAGGCATTCTGAAGTTTATTTTAATTTTTAAAAAATGCATGTTGTTTATTCTAAGAAACAAAAGACAAAAAGTAATTTTTTTCAGTTTTTTAAACTACACAATGATATTATTATTTGCATGTTCCTTGTCCTTTTTACCTGGCTAGAAGGCATTCAAAATTTTTTAGCATGGGTTAGGGATGTGGCTCAAGCGGTAACGCACTCACCTGGCATGCGTGGGGCACTGGGTTCGATCCTCAGCACCACATAAAATAAAATAAAGATGAAACTGATATTAATTCTATATTCTTTTTCTATTTACAATTTTAATTTATTTTTCAACATTACTTTTATCTCTATAATCCCTTTGCTTTTCCCATCTCATATACGTATACAAATACCAAGCTAAGTAAGTTTACTAATAATTATAAATGAAAGTAATGGTGATTAGTTATAGTTTACTCATAATGGGATTATTTCAAATTTCCTGATCATATTTTAATTTTCAATGTTCTATTCAATAGGTAAGTGCTCATAATTAATGAGTTTAAAATTGTGTTGACCTATTAAAGGTAATTTTAAATATTTAAATTTTTATGACTTGCAAAACAATTATATTTGGTTGAGAAGTACTGGAAATAATACAAAATTTCAAATAGATATTTGATGTAGATTTTCTAAATAAACATTTTTGCATCATATTAGATAATAAAAAGTAGATAGAAGTTATTTATAAATAATTAAATATTTTACATAATTAAGTAGTATGTCCATTAGCAATTTTAAGGAAAACTACTAATATTTCTTACCTAATATTAATTCTTCATATAGAGATCAGTGTTCATCATCTAAAATAGTGTCAAATTACATAAAATTGAAAGATTATTATTCAAAATCTTTATCTACATACTTAATTAAAACTTTCATTAAAACTTTTTGGGTATCAACTAGTGTTATTATTTTTAAAACAAAATTCATTTAAGCAACTGAGATGACAAATATGCATTTTTTTTCAATATGTACATGATTAACACTGACAGTAAGTGAAGGCAGACAGAAATAAAAAGGACTAATAATAAAACTTTAACTGTAGTTGTAAGTATTAGGTATACAATTAGATGATAAACAGAAGGAACTGTGTTTTAGCCTGTGAGTTCATGCAGCTGGCATTGGGGCTATGATCAACAGCTGCCTGTACTCTTCAAGTATCTAAATATATGTATTTTCATGAACAGAACAGAACTTGAGCTTGTGCCCCGAAGTAGAAACAAATAGTTGTAAATTTGTTTAAAAATCTCCATAAAATCATTTGATTGTTTAAATTGAACTTCCCACTACAATCATTATTTCCTATAAGTATGAGATAGAAGGTTTTTGTATTCAAATTATTTTATGAGAGTATTTTCTTTATTAAAGAAAATTTTAGAGCAATTTTAAGTCCACAGAAAATGGAGAAGAAGACATAGAGATTTCTTATTATAGCCTCAACTCCCAGATATGTGTAGTCTCTCTGATTATCCATTACTTCCATGAGAAGTAACAAATCTTTGGCCTGTATTTTCATCCATAGTGACTAAATATTAAATAAGAAAATGTCCTTACAGATTTCACAGTCTAGATTTGGAAGGTAGGTAGATCACAGTGCCAAAAGTCTGAGCCACCAAGGAAATTACCAACAGAGTATCTGTGACTCCCATAACTCTATCTTAAACCAATGGGCCTCAAACCACTGAGAGGTTTTTTTTTTTTTTTTCAAATGCAAATTTTGATTGGGAAGTTCTGGAATGTGGTTAGATATTCTAATAAGATTGTAGATTTTACCGGGGTAGCCAGCTGGGGGCTCTACTGTAAGTTCACAAGACCTTAGAAGGCTATTTGAATGATTTTAAACTAGTTTGAGTCCACCTGGGTCTCTTTTCTGGGGGGAACCAGTTTGCCTCTGTTAAACCAATAGGCAGTTATTTATAGAGATACAGACACTGTATTGACATAAGATCTGAGGTATCCATACTTGCAAGCAAAGGATCTTCTAACATAAAATGAAGTCTGGGAGGCAAGGGGAAATAGATAGGAAGCAGTGGCCAAATTTATCTGTATCACTGTGGTAAGGAGAAATTTAAAGGAATCCATTGAATTGTAAATTCAAATTGGTTATTCCTGGTTATATAGAGACATACTTGTCAGTGTAAGGGAGTCAAACAATTTATTGGTATAAGAATGATTTATAGTTATTAAATATTAAGAGATATCATTTATGTGTTCCCATTTGTTTTCTTGTTCCACATCTTTGCAACTGATAACCCTAATCTCCTTATCAGTGTGACTATGTTATATTATTTTGCTCCAGCAGGGTATAGAACAAATGATTCCTAAGGATTGCTTAGGAGGGTGGATCTCTGGTATAGCACTACAGATACTTAAGTCTATACCAAAGCAAATAGATCTCAGCCAACAAATATTTTCACACCTTGAGTGGTAACAGTGATTACTTATTTTCCTCTAAGAGTCATATTTTTGTCATATTTAAGGAACGGAAGAAAAAGATGAAAAATTAAGGTTCCTGCTAACTCTTCCAGTGTTTTCTACATGCCTGAAGATAGAAAGAAGACAGTTTCAAGTACAAAAGACAGTTTTCCTACTGGCACCAAGTAGGTTATATATTATTATTATAATTATTATAATTCCAGGTATTTGAACACTTTCTATGTTAAATGCTACTATAATGATTCAGCAAAACAAAGCTGACCTTCAACATTACAAAGGAAAAGTCAGTGATACTTTGAAAAGCAAACTTCAACGTTATATTTTGCTTTTCATGTAATTTTGAAAACATAAGATTCTCTAATATTAAAAGAATTCACAAGAATAAGTAGAAAGGGATCAATATTTTATGTTTGAAGTTATTAGATTTCCACTAGGGGTTCTATTCAGCCAAAAGGACTCACACAGCTCTATTGCATTCGTTCTGCTTTTAACCTGTTAAGATAGGGAGAGCATCCTATAAGCAAATCAGACAACCATAAAGAACAATATCCCATTAGGGTAGTTCTGAATAAACACATTAGGGAATTTTGAGGCTTTTAGATAAAATAGTGAACTACTGCATCTATTCCCCTCCCCCACCCTTTTCTCCCTGGGGAAAAAAGAGAATGATTTTGTGTTTTACTCTATTTAAAATACACTTTTGTATTCACATATACTTATTATCCAGGTGGCACTCACAGTAAAAATATTTTTGTTCTGTTCATATTATTTCACTCACACTGCATAAGAATGCTGGGATAATAAACCCTGCAGCTCTTTTGAAATAACTTCCTTGCTTAATCATAAAGGGGAAAAAGTGTTGGCACATATTCAATAAGACATGAGATTAGTTTTACCTTTGGGCATGTTATTCACACTCATTAAAATCTTCTCAATGCTGAAGATACCTTTATTTCCTTATAATTCCACCCTGAATGGACATTTGAAATAAAGAACACCAGAGTCATTATATTGTCCTCTTGAAACAGTATAAAGGGGGAGACATACAAAAATGCCTATAATTCAGTGAAATTCGGGACCCACTTTGTATTCAATAGAGAATGCTACTTTGGCTTTTATTTTTAAATAAAAGCTTTGGAGTCCATCTCATGACAGAAATTATTATCAGACATCTAATAAAAATTAGAATATTTTATGTTCTTGTAATTTTTATCACATGAGTGGTTACTTTCATCTACACTATTCATTTAATCTTATTTTTATCCATGTATATGCAATGCCACCTGATAATACATAATTCAAACATTCTTCAGGTCTGATTTCAGTTTGGTGAGACACATTCATGTACCACTCTAAAGGAAACTAGCTTCTTTTAATGGCCAACAGTTTACCTAAGAAAATATGAGAAAGTGCCATTAAAGAATTCAATCATTAAAAAGATGTGGGCAGATAACCTCCCAGAACTTGAAAAGGACTGGACTTCTCTGTGCTTGGAAAGACCAAAAATTTAGATATGAGAGATTTATAAAAAATGTTTTCCCGGCTTTGGTCAGTCAAGTCTGATCAGATTATTGATTTATTCCCCACCTCTTTTTCTCACAAATATTTCACCACTCTATTATTCTGGGTTTTTCAGTGCTCACTCACTCCTATAATGCCAAGTGGCTAGTCAGGCCAACTATGACTTTTAGCAGTGTCATTTAATTTTTCAGCTGAGCTTTACATAATAAATCTGCTGTCAGCCTGTCTATTTGTGTCACTCTGAGACACATGAGAAATGAAGCTGTGAGAAAAGCAAAACAAAGTACATTCTTTCCATTGTGGCAAAAAGCAGCAGATCAACAGCTAACTAACAATGCCTTTCTTTTGCACACCACAAGACACATATTGAGCCATTTAGCACCTTTTCATCTACCTCCCAAACAAGCTACAGGTACGAAATAGGTCAAGCATTTGCTTAAACCAATTGTTTTGCTTCTGCAATGATTTTAACCTAGAAAGTACTCACTAAATAATTAGAAACAAGGAATGAATCCAAATTTAATTTTTGAGTTCTGTGGGTAAAAATATGATACTTAACTTTTCTTCTTGGTAATAAGAACCTAAGTGGGGTTGTGGAGTAGCAAAACTAGCATGAAAACCTTTCAGAAATTTATCATGAAAATTTGAGAAATCATTTGACTCCACTGGTGTCAGTTTCATCGCCTGCAAAATGAAGCAGACAGTTTTAGATGATTTCTAAGGTCACTTTCAACTCTAACATGTTATGCCTCCCTAGTATCATAAATCATGCAGTGCCTCTCATTCACATATATATGACTTAAAGATGATTATCATTCGAAGAAAGGTGAATATTTAGGGCCTGCCACTAACTCTGCACTGCAATTCAACATGTTCATTATGTCTTCTTGTAGATGGAAAATTTTCTTAACCTCTGCTACAACACTTAGCTTAGAGATTAAGCAGAAAGTGCTTTCCAAAATATACTTGCAAAACTGATATTCTTCTTATCTCTCTACATTAATATAATGCTGGATGTAATCAGCATGCCTAATGAACTGTAAATCTCACACCTGCCTCTGTACCCTATATGCTAAAGTCATCTCATGATGCATCTTATCTTCCATGCATTTTGTCATTAATATAGATTGTTTATTAATAGTGGCCAGTCATGAAAATCACTGCCTACATTTAGGCCCCCATGTGACAAAGTCTATTCTTGTATGCAGAGTTAGGATTTTTCATGACATGCTGAGCATTTATTTAGAGAGGCTGTCCAGCATCTAAAAGAGCTCTGTTAACACATACAAGACTTCAGGTTCTTCTCATTTACTGTCTGATGAAAATTGAGGAACAATATGCATGTCAATGAAGGACCATGAATTTTTCATATATTTTGTTCTTTTTCAATCCTCCAAACACCAATATTCTCCACAGTGATTACACAATCTTCTATCAGGAACTTTATCTCCTGGTGGCAAGAGGCCAAAAGAACATGAGCTTACACTGACCTTTGAATAAGTTTGATTGTACCTTCTTTTGCAACCTTAGAGGAAGTATGTCTGCCTAATTTCAGAAAGTAAGCAATTTGTAAATCAAGAGAACAAGAAAGAGCAAAGTGCCAATTAGAGAGGTATTTTAAATTCTCCTAAATTTAAATATTGCCTAAAGCAAAGTTCTATTGGAGTTATATAAATAGGCTCTGTATGTGTATATACATATGTATACACACTCAATTTGTCAATTTTTATTGCAAGGCACATGACAAAAATTAGTTTTATAAATAAGTGTTTATTTGCCCTGCTATTCAATAATCATTTATGAAGCACATCATATGCTGAACATACTAAGAAACATTGAAGAAAGCCATCTAACACTGTGTTAAGCTCACATATTTAACTGGAGACCCATTACATGGGAATATAATTGTTCATAGAAGGTATTTTGTTTTTCTAGTACAGTAGAAATATTTTATTGCTTTCATATAATTTTAAAGATCAGTTCTTTATTTTTTTCTGTAGAGTAAGCATCATCAAAATTTCAACAATTCAGACCAAGACAATTCTCTTAACTTCCATTTAAAATGGCAGTTATATGTGTATAAATATATTATATATGTAATACAGTTACTTTATGAATATAATATAATTTATAGAGTATTTGGAATGAATCAAAATATTTTTATGTGTCCTTGGGCCTACCAGGACCTTTTTAAAATTCATTCTCTTAATAATAATTGAAATGTTTTCCAAAGAATATATCAGGTTCCAAAGGGCTTTTCTCTCTATGTTAAAATATTTTGTGAGTATTTATATTGGATTATTCTTGATATTAAATGGATTGTAGTAATTCAGGTTATTACAAATAATCTGAATTCTTCCTATAGCAAAGCACTACAAAGCAATTATTTGCCCTGTATTTAAACAATTTACAAATACCCAATAGAGAGGAAAATGGTATTTAGCATGAATTCTCCAGGAAGAATAATATCTATGATTTTTATTCAGATTCCAAAGTAAGGTCAGCTGACAAAAAGTGATTTGCTAATAGTTGTTAAATAAAATGCTCAGTGTAGCCCTGGGCAGCCTGCAGACACGGTGGCTGCCTGACAAATGGAAATGCTCAGGTTGGGTCTACGATTGAAAACAATCCCTGAATTAATCTGAACGATTGTCAAACACACTAGCATTCACCAAAAGTGGAAACAGGCATAATACAATCTAGAAACTGGATTCCTAGAAAAAAACGCACAAATCAAGTTAGCAAGAAGTTACTCTGTACCTATTATGTCCCAATATTATTCAAGTGCTCTATGGGATAGAAAATAAATACTGTATTTGTCATGTTGTCCTCATGGGAGTCTGCAATCTTATTAGAGAGAAAAGACTTATATACATAAGACAATCAGAGACCAGGCTCATCTCTCACCCCCACACACTCCAGTTCATCCTGGTCTGTTCTCACTGGCTTTTCTCCTACTCTTTGAATGTATAATGCTCTTACCTTCCCCAGATCTTCTGCACATATTTAGCCTTCTGAACTCCTATTTTTTTTATTAGATTGCATTTCAAATACTGTTTTCACAAAGAGACCTCCTTCCCAGCTATTTCCCTCCAACAGAATCTAAATGAATTTCTCCAATTTTATTCTTTCTAGCACCGTTTATTTTAACTTCCTGCAGTTTATCACATATAATACCTATGTATTTAATTTTATGGTTATTGATTTTATATCAGTATTCCTTACTAATGACAGGAGCTCTACCAGGGCTGAGGCTGTCTGATATGTTAGGTATTAGAACCCTTAACCTTATCTCATGGTTCTCAACCTCAGCCCTATTGATGTGAATGTCAGATGATCATTTATTGTGAGGAGTTGCTCTATAAATTGTAAGATGTTTAATGCAATTCATGTCATCTTCCCAACAAAGGCCAGTAGAAACCTAACTCAGCTATAACAAACAAAAATGTCTCCAGATATTACCAAATGTCACTTAGAGGGTAACATTTTCTCTGGTTGAGCTCAATCACCCTAGAATAGCTGCAAACACAAATATGCATTTAATGAATAAATGAATAGATAAAATGTCTCACATGTTCAAGATGTGTAAGTGAATATTAGATTATCTGGAGTAATGCTGTCAATTTCATAATTTTATAAGAATTAAATGAGAACATACATGAAAAGCATTTGGCTGAATCTTTAGTGGATGGTATGTAAAATCTTCAATGAATACTTGTTAGCAATTACTGCCATGGATGAACAGTACTAGAAGGCTATATGTTACAGACATGGACTATTGGCCATCACTATAGGTTCTTAAATATATGAAATGCATGTGAAACAAATAATTTTAAAAGACAGACTGACAAGGTATGAAGAATGACTAGAGGAAAGAAAAAGAAATATTGATATTAATTGGAGACTAAAGGTATCAAAACCTGTTAACAAGCAGCATAAAATTGGAACTATGATTCAGTACTCATTAAAAGCCACTTCTCTAAAAATAGCCTAGGACCCTAACAATTTCTAGGATGGCCAAGCATGTTATGAAGGATCAGGTCCTGAACTAGAATAAAATGCAAGTTTCCACAGCTCACTGCTTACTAAAAGTCTCTCCTATTAAATCTATCTCACTCTTCTTTGCCTACAAACCAAAACTCAATTCCCAACTTTGAAGAAGTTTGATCCAAAAAACATGCTTGGCCCACCTGGATCTCTTATCAACTGGACTTCTTGCTTATTGATCCTACATAGTTTAGCAGAACATTGTCTAACATGGTATTGTACCATTATTCTTTCAGTTTGGGTAAGCCAGTATGAGTTTAGACTCTGTTTTCTATTTATTTTATATCGCTCAATGACAGTTGGTGATAAGCATAGAAAGTAATGATATTTTTTTTTACTTTATTCTTTACTTTCTGAAACATAGAATATTAAATTTAGAAATAATTAAAAGGTCTCATTGTTGAGCTGTCAGAAAAATTCATAAACACCTACTATAATTGCCAGAAATACAATTTTTAGATAATGCTTATTTAATATTTAGTGATGGGAAGATCACTATTTCATCTTGTCACTTTTTAAAAACGTTATCACTAAAAATATTTTCCAAGTTACAAAAAAATAACTTCAAAACTGCTTTGTGGATCCACTCAACTATCCTCAAAATGTCTCCTTAGTTCCTGTCCCTCACCATTCAACTCTACTTGCCCTCATTATCCACAGTTGCACTTTATGCTGCTTTGGTTACCTGCAGGTAACCACAATCTTAACATATTAAAAAAAAAATTTCAAAACATTTAATATGTTTTAAGTTTTGCTGCATTTTGAGTAGCAGAATGAAATTGTGCACCATCTACCTCCATCCTGCCCAGAGTACAAATTATTTCTTTGTTCAGTTATACATGTTCTATATGCTACCTACCTGTTAGTCACACAAGAGCCATCTTGGTGATGAGATCAAGTTACTTAATCATGACCACAATGTTATAGCAATTCAAATATGACAAAAAGAAGTCATGTAGTGCTTCCTTTAAGTGAAAAGATGAATGTTCTCAACTTAATAAAGAGAGAAAAGAAATATGTACCAAGGTTTCTAAGCTCTATGGTAAGAACAAATATTCTTTTCATGAAATTATGAAGAAGGAAAGAGAAATTTACTTTTGTAGTTGTGCCTCAAACTTCAAAAATTGCAGTTATAGTCAAAGATAAATGCTTTGTTGAGATGAAAATGGTACAGATTGTGTGTTCATAAGCATAGAATAAAACAGCAAACATAGGATTGGTATCTGAGATTTCAGGCATCTACTGTGGGTCTTGAAACATATCCTCTACTGATAAGAGGGGACTATAATATATTTGCCCTTTTGATTTTGTTTCATGTTTTCTTAAAAACAGTTCCTTATTTTATGTATGGATTTAATTGTGATATGTATTGAGCATTTTAAGATGCGATGTAGTGGGTATCTTTCAACTTTTAAAATTCCATTCACATATACTCTCTAGTATATAATAAAGTATGCAATAATAAATTCAAAGTACATTTTTGATTCAATAATTTAAGGCTGATACTCCAACCATACCCAGATAAAGTTGCTCTTCTACTTTGTTATTTTTCTCTATAAGCACTAACCTGTTCTCCGGATATTTGAATAAAATTATATAAAGAACATGTGATTCAATACCGTGAATGACATAAAATTGAAATAATAAAAATCCAAGCTAAAAATATATTCAGGCTTCTGCCTTATCAAATATTTGATTGAATGATAATTGCCAAAATCTGCAAACTCATTCTTTCAATTAAAAAAAAAAGAACAGTATATAAATATGAACAGTAGGTAAAGGGCATGGTTGTTTTAATGTGCCACAAAGTTAAGACACTCATACGAATCATGTCAAGGGGCTGCGCAAAATTACTTCAATTAAGGTTACACTTGCAGAGGTATCCTATGTAAACTGGGCAGAGATAGTTCCATATCACTGTCCACAGTAGAGAAAACACCTTTAAGTTCTATATAATTATTCCATATCACTGTCCACAGTACAGAAAACACCTTTAAGTTCTATATAATCTGGATATTAGTCTTTTTCAAAGGAATTAAAAAACAAAGTTGTGTATAATGGTGAGGGTAGTGTTCTAAGAATAAACAGGATGACAATAAAATGCTACTGCAAAATTGAGATCTAATTTGGAGAAAGAAATTGAATATAAAACAGTTTCATTTAGTGAAGGAATTTTTGTACGGAAGAAGTATTATTAAGTATGATTTTATAAATAGACTAAAATAGGTACTATTGTTTTCCAAGGGGTAAAGAAAACAATATGCTGATTTGATACGAAGAAGTTGCTTCCAACATTGAGTGACATTTCAAGATGGGAGACCCTACATGACCAGGAAATCACTTTGGATAATGCTAATCACTGACCTCTGAATTTCATACATCTATCTCCTGTTACAAGAATCAAAACCATATTTCAACAAATAAATAATTTTAAAAGAATTAAGCAAAAGGAGCAACATTCCTACTTTTAAAATACAACCAGAGAGTATTACATTTTAAAATAATAGACTAGGAAAATTTTATCAACATTTTATGAATCACATTGATTTTGATAGCAGCTTGGCAGGGATTTTATGTCAGCTAGAACTCGAGCTTCCTGTTGGGTTTTTGGGTGGAAAGTAGACAAGATGATCATTAAATCACCAGAATATGGATTTCTGTGATATAAAGCTGATACAGTGAATTTAAGCCTATTTATTATAAAGGACAAAAGCTCCCTAGAATTAATGGGCCATGTTTCAATACTTAGGCATGGAGGCCTAATGTAACAGATTCTATCAGTGGGAATCAGGAAGACATCAAAGTGAGTTATCTGCTGTGGTGTCAATAGCCAGGAGTGGCCCAGTGTGTGCTGGCTACTTTTGTGCAGACAAATGCCAAAAGCCAAATGATAGGGCATAGTTTTTTCAAAAGGAGTCTTTCTAATTAGCCCACTGATGCTAAAAACCTGATAATATATAATATGCAGGATTTTATTTCTTTCAGTACAAAATCACAAGTTTTCAGTACAAGCCATATGCATTATTTCCTCTCCCTTCTAACTCCCAGCCTTCACCCCAGAAAAACCAAGAAGAAATTTTCAAAAAGTGCTTTTGACTGCAAAGTTGGATGATAATGTTTAATTTACATTTTGGTTAAAAGGTACATTCTCTGTGTTAATGGTCAATATCTGTGGGATGAACAATTCCTCCAACACTTCATATGAAATCCTTTGCTAACGTGTCTGATGAAAACCCTGTGACTTGAGCATTTCTATTCTCCAACCAGTTTTTTATTAACAAAATAACATTTGTTTTAGATACCTGAGGCTATAATATACTTGGGATGAGGCAGATTTTAAAAATAATTATGAAAAATTTATTCGAACTAATTTCAAATATTGAAATCTTTAGACTTTTTTGCAACCCACCTCAAGTTTTGGTAGGTAATCAGAAAGTAGGAGCTCCTCATATTGTGGCTGCTCTCCACCCTCATCTAGCCCTAGACCTCCATTCTTTTGGGATCTAGGCCTGTTCTAATGTCATGGCCCATATTCTCCTAAGGCATTCTCTGTACTCTCTGCTCCTACTGCCTTCCACTGTTTATCTCCCATATACCTCTCTATTCCTCTCTACAAATGTCACATCTTCAGAAAAAATAGTTCTGCTATCTTTGAGACTAAGTAGATACTTGTCACCTGAGACCTCTTCTGTCACTCTTAATGCAGGTGCTTTTTACATTTAAATTTGTTTGCATGTTCTGTACATATTTACATTTATTTGATGCATTTTTGTGTGTGCTATGCTTGTATTAACATCTGTTTGTCTTAATAATATGTAATCTTCACAAAAGCAACAATCCTTTCTGGTTTTATGGACGTATTAGAAGTTTAACAGAGTGCCTCTCTCCTACTGGAAGTTCATTAAATCAAGGGATGGCCCTGAGAAACAGACAATAGCAAATTGTGGTCAAATAAAAAATGCTCCCATAATTTAGATGGGAAGCATCCCATGATCTTTTCATTTATAGATTTTCTAGGTAGAGGCTTTTAGTGAAAATCCTAATGCTTACTTAAAATATATTAAGAACCACTAATTTAGCAACCTCTTCCCCATATCCCACACATCCTAAAAGAATGTACAAAGATTTAGCAAAATTCATTTGAGTTAAAAAGAGCCAGTAACCTAAAGTAGGGACTATACTATTTTTCCCTTTTGCTTTTTTGCTCTCTTTTTTCCCTTCCTTCCTTCTTCCCTCCCTTCTTCTTACCAACCTAAGTGTATGTTCTCAGAAACAACAGGCCTATCTTCATATTCAATAATTCTGAGGAGATGTTGATATTGGTGTGTTTTGTTTGTTTGTTTGGCACTTCCTTTCCATACCTAATGGAAAACATTATTTTAGCTTTTGGGGAAGTATCTTTTTTTTCTACAGCACTCTCTTCTTAGTAATCTAGATAAATTGCCAAGCAAGCACATTGTAACCTTGGTGAATTTATCTATGAGAACATTCACATAAGCTTGAAATTAGTATGCCCCTGGAGACTAGTCTATTTTTCCTTCTTAATCAGACCTTTGGGTAGATAGTCAGTGTCTTAGAACTGAGCAGACAGAATGTACAAGCTGACTAATGTTGGCTCGCGGAGTGCATTCTTCTTTTAAACTTGTAAGGGAAATTGTGACTAAGTGACAGTGAGGTTTTTACTTGTATGCTGTTGGTAACCTTCTGTCCCTATGCGTAAGCACAGGCTTTTCTTGGTAATGGACTGGGTTTGTGGAACACTTGTCCCCAGATGCCGTTTTTCAGCCCTAAGGTCAAGAGACAAGACAATTTACATCCATTTACCTGACATTCTTTATAGTCAAAGGCTACCAGTTTAGTCCCAGAAAGCCTGATCCAACATGGCTTGATAAACAGGCAGGCAAGAAATACTTAGCACACTTCTTAAATTCAGTCAAGGGAAAAACAGTAGAAACATAAGGTATTGCAACACTCTACATTCTACACTCAGTCTTTAACCAGGCTTTTAAATTTCCTGCTTACTTGCAAAAGTTGATTTAGAAGGTGCAATTAAAAAAAATCTGTATACTCTCAATAAACAAACACTAATATTGATTAAATATTTATGCATGTACATAATCTTTTTTGTTAACATATTTAAATATAAGTATTTTATAATTTTACATGTTTAAGGAATAATTTCAGAATATTTTAAAAATCAAATGCTTGCTTTTCATTTTTCATTTCATACACACACACACACACACACACGTCTTGAACATGCTAGGCAAGAACTCTCCCACTGAGATACCTCGTCAGTCCAAATTATACTAATTTTGATTAGTAAAAATTGCCAGAAATTCAAGGGTTAGTTTCTCTCTCCTAACAGCATATTGATCTAAATTAGATGTCACTTTAAGAAATATCCCTATTCAAATAACTAAGGAACACAGGCTTATTTGGCCAAGCTGGTGGGTAGCAATATTATCTCATAGGTGCCTTTACCTAAATCACTGAGAAAAATCTAGAGGTAAATTTTAGAAACATGGACCTTTTACTTATTTGGTTATTTTTCTCTGGGCCTAACATTTAATGACCTAGAGGTCATTAAATACTAGTTTGTTTTTCTATGCTGATTGTTTGCTTTATTTACTCAATAAATGTTTCTTGATCACCTTCTCTCCCACAACAGGTACTTTAATAGGATCTCTGGATATTTCAGTAAACAGAGGACACACTGTCTACTCCTGAAGATTCTTTTCCTGGGTATTTTTGAAGTAGCAACACCAAGTCTACCAATACCTAGATAATGCCAGGTAATGTTAAAGACTGGGAAACAAAAATTAGGTGATAGAAAGCAATGGGTTGTACTAAGAATAGCAGATTAAAGAATGCATACACTATGAGATAAATTTTAATTAGGGATATGAATAAATTGAAAGTTAAGCATATATAAATATTTTTTCAGTTTTTTTATTATTGAATTATAAGAGTTACTTATAAATTTGGGGGGTTTTTAGTTTTATTAATTTTATTTTTTAAAATACACAACAGAGGAATGATTTACAATTCTTATTACACATACAGAGTAAAATTTTTCATATCTTTGTATATAGAGTATGTTCACACCAATTCATGCCTTTATACTTGTACTTTTTTGCATTAAAATTCTTATTACACACACACACACACACACACACACACACACACATATATATTATGACTATATATATATATATACCACCAATAAGGATCCTGGAGTAAAGGATTATTTGCTTTTTTCAAGGGGCAGGAAAAAAGGCTGATATGGCTGCTACAGAGTTAATGAAGTGAAAAGGGGAAAGATAATGTTGAATCTCCTAGGCTTAAAGGTGTGATATGCTGTAAAAAGATGGCCAGGAGATAGGTTATCCAGTTTCTCTTCTCACTTCCATCACTTGCCAGTTAGATGCCACATGCAGATTTGAAATAGGAGTTGCTGCCTTGAAAACTGAAGAGCAGATTTTAGCTATAAAAAAGTAATATTATTATACTGTAAGAAAATAGTTTTATAGCTGTACTACAGTGCTCCAGCAGTGAGAATTATCAGAGCAAGAAGTATCAGGAAGCTCCTTTCTCCTCCAGCCCCTGTCTCAGATGCGAATATTCATGGTTTCAGCAGGTCTTTTGGTTTCAGGTTACAGAGTTCATTTGTGTGGCTTCAAATGATAGGGGATTTATTATTCAGTGTAAAAAATTTTTAAAAATGTAATTTAACAGACACACTAAAATTTCTTCCATCTATGGTAGAAGCATTCTTAGCTCCAGGAACTGGAAGGTCTTTTGTTCAAGAAAGCACTTAATGGCCACTTTGGTTATGAAAGGCCAAACCTTCCAGAATTAGCCTAAATGGGGGCTATTTGGGCAAAAAGATCAATGGATTGCTCTGCCACAAACAAATCACATTTTGACTTTCCTTTGGCAGGCTGGATGAATGAGGGAAAAGGTGAGCATTCTATGGGTGAAAAGGGCTCCCAAAATCTTAATATGACAAGGGCAGGAACAGAGAACAAAGAAGAATAAGACCTACAATAAAGGGAGCACAATCCAGTCAGTCCTGGATTCTTCCATGGCTCTGCTGTCTTGTAAAACAGCCCCCTCTCTCTTCTTTATATCATCTACCTCTACCTCAGAATTAACACTCTCAAACAATTTCAGGTCATATAATGAACTCTTTTTTATATTACTATCTCTAATTTAGCTCTCACTTGCAAATGTTGAAATGTTAAAAAATTGAATCTTCTTGGCTTGGGATTAAGCTGAGTTTTGAAGGAAATTTGGGGATTTGTGAGGATTAGACTAGCAAGTGGGATGGACTAGATGTTGAAATGTGATCAGCAGAAATTATGCTTAGTAAACACTCAGCAAGACCAAGAATGAGTCTATATTCAGGATACTTGAGATAGGAAAGAGCAAGAACATTTACGGCACATTTCCTACTTTCTAATAGAATAAAAAGAATATAAAGTTTGCTGTATTATTCATTTTCACTTAGTTTTCTCTCCTAAACAACAAACAATATAGCTTCATGTTTAATTAGAAAAATAATTCATATGTGAACAGGAATGAGAGAAAGTGTATGAACAGTATTGCTCTTTTACAGTACACTATTTGCTAGGGCCAAATTTGTAGATTCTAAATTCTCTCTACTGGGAACAAAAGCAAGTTTGTAACATAAATTTAGAATTAGGGAATGTTTATGCCAGCAGAGGCCTTATAGAGCATCCAATGCAATCCTTTCATTTTACAGATGAGGAAACTAAAACCCAAGGAGAGAGGTAGAGTTTATTGAAATTGTTATTCTGTTGCTAGCCTAGATGGGAGGAAAGCCTTATTCTCTCAGGGCAACTTTCCATTATACCAGGCTGCTGCTCCTTTATCACAATGACATAAGCTTCCAAAAAAAATGAGGGAGGGGAGGGGGGAAGGGGGAAAGGGGTGGAGGGATGGGGAGAGGGAAAAGGAATCTATATATATATTCTTTAAAAAACTAGTGTATATTTTTGTCCTGTAAGTGCTGCTACATTTAGTTGCTGATGCTTTTTTTAAATATTCTGTTTCCCATACATTTGTTGTACTTACATTTTCCCTAGACTTAGGGATTTGCTATTCTAGGTAGGAAATAATGGGATCTTGTAATTTGTACTATTATATTCTATCTTTTGTGTATGCCTCTCCATTTGAAGGAAATGTTCTAAAAGATTTAGTCATTCACAGTGTGGTGAGGCTAAAATCACTCTTCATTCTGCAACCATCATAATTGTTTTTTAACTAACCATTGCTCAGATTTCACAAAAGCAAGTGAAATTGTGTTCATTTTTATAAAGGTATAGCTGTGCATAATAGCTTCCTATTCTTTATGCCCAATCCCTTCCCCATACCTCAGTCAACCTTTAACCTTTTTCTGCTCTTTTCATTGAATGAAATACATTCAGCATTTTTCACATGTGCCAGTTTAAGTTCTTTATGATGTCACAGATAATTGTTTTGGCCTCCGGTGAAGAATGAGCTTTCTGCTGCAAATGATGACTGCAGAATCATCTAAGTAAAAAATGAACTAGATGTGAAGTCTTAGATTTCTTTTTCTTATCAATTATTGAAGAAAGAAACTTTGCTTAGCTCAAGAAGGATACTAAAGTGTCAAAATAAAATGATAGAAAATGATGTTGAGGGTAGAAATAAGTATAGTAAACAAGTTAGAAGATAACGAGTTCCTTAATGAATGAGATAGGCAATGTGTTAACCACATTTACATTTTATCAGGTAAAATTATTTCTGCTTTTAAAACTATAAAAAGGAAAATTGAATTTCACTATCAGAGGAAAAAGTTGAGTCAAGTCTATCACATATAAAATCCATATTCATTTCTTTCTGGGGAAATAAAAATGTATTTGACTATTACAACAAAGAGAATAACCAGAGGCATTGTACAGAATCAAAAGTATATAAATCACATTTCCTGGGCATTTACATTCAAAAAGGTGACTTATAAACCACCTCAATTATTTTTAAAACAGCACTAATCTATTTCTAAATAGTAGGTTTATATAAATTCTTTTGCTTTAACAATAGAAATGCATGATCATTCTTTCACATTCTGAAGGTAAATAATGCTAAACCTGGGGACAGGGTTTCTGTCATTTTCATATTTTGCTATCATGAGGAAAGAGGAAACAAGGACCTTCAGCACTTCCCAACCCTATCACAAAAGTGGTGATTTCTAAGGTTCTATACATTTCCAAACATCCAAAACCTGCAGTAAAAATGCTTGAAACTGAATTTATAAACACTTTCATAAGGAAAATTTGCTAAAGGTCTACAATGAACTAACATTTGAAATACATATAGTTAAGTTAACATAACCTTGAAATTTAGAATAATAAGGGGTAATATTTATTAATTCATACTCATTTACAATAGTGATAAGCTCATATTATACCTTCATGTATCATTTAACTCTTGCTATAATTCTATGAGGAAGGCAGTTCTATGAATCTGACTTCATGGATTTGGAAATAGAGATCTAGAGGGTTAAATTTAAGGTTACTTAACAGTAAGCAGCTCTGAGATGACAAATTTCTTTTCTCTCATTTTTCTTCTTCCTGGATTTAATAGATTCAAAACTTTTGAGGCAAAATTAGAAAATGAAAAAGTCCTAGACTCAGAATATTTCCAGAGTAGTCCTTTTGCCCCATTGAGAAAATTCTCAAAGGGAGATTTGGATTTGACTTATATTGAATGAGGTCTTTAGTGATGTCAATTGTGTTCTTCAATCAGAGGCTTCTTTATTTATTTCTTTATTTTGACTGCTTTTGTCCAACATGGAAGCTACTAGCTACTTATGGCAATTGAGCACTTACGATGGGCAAATTGGATTTAAATGTGTTATAATAGAAAACATATTTTGGTCTGGAAGACTTACTAGTGGAAAAACAATACAAAATGTTAAGTTTTTTTGTTGTTGTTGTTTTGGTACCAGGATTTAAACCCAGGGGAACTTAACCACTGAGCCACATCCCCAGTTGTTTCCATTTTTTATTTTAAGGCAGGGTCTCACTAAGTTGCTTAGGGCCTCATTAAGTGGCTGAAACTGGCCTTGAACTTGTGATCCTCCTCTCTCAGCCCTCCAGAGCCACTGGAAGATTACAGGATGCGGCACCACTCCTGGCTCATATTAAGTATTTTTTACATTGATTTCAGGTTGGAATGATAACATTTGGATACACTAGGTTAAATATATTACTAAGATAAGTGTTGCCTTTAAATATATTTCTTCAAATATAACATTATGATTTGGATATGTGATGTCCCCCAAAAGTTTATGTGTGAGATAATCCAAGAACACTTAGAGGTGAAATGTTAGATCATAAATGCTGTTAGATCATAAACCTAATCAGTGAATTAATAAACTGATATGTATTAACTGGGTAGTAACTGTAAATAGGTAGAGTACATCTGGAGGAAGTGGGTAACTGGAGGGTGTGCCTTTCTCTGCTTCTTATTGCCATGTCCTGAGGTGTGTTTCTCTGCAATGTATTTCCTCCATGATGTTCTGCCTCACTCAGTCCCAGAGCTATGGAGTCAGCTGGCCATGGACTGAACCACTGAAATTGTGAACAAAACTAACCTTTTCCTTCTCTCAGTTGTTCTTGTCAGGTCTTTTGGCCACAGCGTGGCAAGTTGACTAAAACCCACAGCTACAAATAAGTCTCAATTTATATGTGTGGATGTCCTTATATTTCTGTCATACAGTGCTGATCTAAAGTACCTTCTTCCATGACTTTTGCTTTTATTAGTGATTTATTGAGCTATAATTTCCAACTGCTCTTATATATTGATTTTATGAAGGGACCAGATTACCTAGGTCTGATTTTTCAGTTATAAGAATGTGAGTGGTCTTCTTATTTCCACTTGTTCATCTTATGGTGCCCTGTTTGTTTGTTTACTTACTAATAAGCAGTAAAACTCTCACAACCAAATTAATTTTAGAGTTTAGCTTAGAATGATAATGTAGAGGATGGAATGGAAAAAACTCCATCACCCCCTTAATTAGGGATGTGCTGGAAGCTCCACCCCATAATCTGACCCCTTGTATCTCAGAAAAGAGTAGAAACAGGAAGGCCACTCCTTTTCCCTCACCTTTTAGACACTGTCACCAGTTTTTGTTCCCTGAGACTGGCCATGGAATACAGGAAGTTCACTTCATCTCTGATGATCTCCTTTACTCCACCCCTGAAAAACCTCATTGAACAAATGTTTTACCCTAAACCTGGAAAGGAGAAAAATCACAAATAAACACCAAGAAGAATCTGAACAAACAAGTCTCAATAAGTAACCCTCACATTTATTACCATTATATGCTATTTTTTGGTTCTCCAATCACACTTCTGTGTGACTACCAATAAGAATAGTTTTGTTAGGTCATTGAATATTTCTGAAGTTTTGCATGTCAAGGAAATATTTTAAGGAAACCTATAGTGCTTTTCTCTGGTTAATCTTTCTTTTGTTATCAGGTATCTTAGCTATTAACCCTATGGTGAGTGAGGAAAGATAACTAGTTTTTCAACTTGAAAACTGAATAGAGAGAGAAAGAGAGAGAGAGAAAGAGAGAGAGAGAGAGAGAGAGAGAGAGAGAAACTATACAGAGATATCTATAGACAGAGATGTATAGAGTAGAGAAAGTCAGATTAGTCCCTCAGCTTGCTTCAGGGTAGAATAAAGACACTAGCAGCATGTCTAAATCAGATGAGAGATCTGGAGGCTGAATATTGTGGTTCCAAGACATCATCATGGAATAATCAAGGTTACATCAACTTTACATTGAATATTAACATTGAGACACTTCACATTGCAATGTTGACTGATGTGATATCTCAAAGAGGTTATGAAAGCAAAAAGCTTCCTTTTCATTACTGTGATTCAGGAGACCATAATAACATTTATTTGAAATGATTGAGATGAGGCAAGAAAACTAGGGGAGGATCATATTCCAGCTAGAGAGAATGAAAAACATGAAAGTGTAATGAAAGGCAGAGAAGACAGGAACAAGGAAATACAACAACATTGCTGCTGAAAGAATGGGAAATGATGCATTACCAAAAAGACAATTTTTTTAAGGATATAAAAGACTTTAGTAAAAAAAAAATGAAATCATATGGCAAAAGGGTACTTGTGTTCCCATTAGCAACTGTTGGTAGCAAAGTGCTAAGGCAGCACAGCTTAGATATTAGTGTTAAATTTCTGCCATTCACTTGCATTTTAAAGAAGAAAGCTAAAACCACAATTAATGGTTATGAGAAACCTACTTTAAATAGCAAATAACTTCTAATTTTTTAGTAAAAGAACAGTAGAGATTAAAGGCAAACTACACACTCATTTTATCTAGAACTGCAGTGATTCCATTTCAAGTGATTACAATGTTCAAAATGTTTTCAGAACTATCAAAAAACATTTTTAGCAAATATGTAGAGTTAAATGTATCTTAAGATTTTAGAAGTCACCATTCCATGTGATACAGTGATACAATTCCTAAGCATGTGCAGTGTGCCACATGCAAACAATTAGCATTTAAATGGCAAATAATAACAGTTTCCCAGTTAACTTATTTACTCATGAATATTGAATGAGACTTCCTATATTCTGGACCTCTTTACAGTTCTAAGAATTTAATAGT